>NW_028318992.1:997500-1276727 GCF_062004578.1 Staurois parvus | reverse complement strand
CTCGCTCCCCCTCTCTGTCCTCTCGCTCCCCCTCTCTGTCCTCTCGCTCCCCCTCTCTGTTCTCTCGCTCCCCCCCTCTCTGTTCTCTCGCTCCCCCTCTCTCTGTTCTCTCGCTCCCGCTCTCTCTCTGTTCTCTTGCTCCCGCTCTCTCTCTGTTCTCTCGCTCCCTCCCTCTCTCTGTTCTCTCACTCTCTCTCTCTGTTCCCTCTCTCTCTCTCTCTGTCCTCTCGCTCCCTCTCTCTCTCTCTGCTCTCTCGCTCCCTCTCTTTGTTTTCTGTCTCTGTGTTCTCTGTCTGTGTGTTCTTCCCCCTCTCCCCCCTCTCCCCTCTCCCCCCTCTCTCCTCCCCCCTCTCTCTCTCTCCCCCCTCTCCCCCTTTCTCTCTCCTCTCTCTTTCTCCCCTCCCCCCCTTTCTCTCCCCTCTCTCTTTCTTTCCCTCTCTCTCCCCCCTCTCTCTCCCCTCTCCCCCTCCCCCTCTCTCCCCCCTCCCCCTCTCCCTCCCCCCTCTCTCCCGCTCTCTCCCCCTCTCTCTCCCTCCCCCTCTCTCTCCCTCCCCCTCTCTCGCTCTCTCTTCCCCCTCTCTCGCTCTCCCTCCCCTCTCTCTCTCGCTCTCCCTCCCCTCTCTCTCTCGCTTTCCCCCCTCTTTCTCTCGCTCTCCCCCTCTCTCTCTCGCTCTCCCCCTCCCCCTCTCTCGCTCTCCCTCCTCCCCCCTCTCTCGCACTCTCCCCCTCTCTCTCCCTCTCTCTCCCTCTCTTCCTCTCTCTCCCCCTCTCTCTCTGTTCTCTCGCTCCCTCTCTCTCTCTCTGTTCTCTCGCTCCCTCCCTCTCTCTCTCTGTTCTCTCACTCTCTCTCTGTTCTCTCACTCTCTCTCTCTCTGTCCTCTTACTCTCTCTATCTCTGTTCTCTCGCTCCCTCTCTCTCTCTGTTCTCTCGCTCCCTCTCTGTGTTTTCTGCCTCTGTGTTCTCTGTCTGTGTGTTCTTTGTCTCTGTTCCCCCTCTCTCTTCTTTCTCTCTCTTCCCCCCTCTCTCTTCCCCCTCTCTCTTCTCTCCCCCTCTCTCTCCCCCCTCTCTCCCCCTCTCCCCCCTCTCTCCTCTCTCCCCCCTCTCTCCTCTCTCTGTTCCCCCCTCTCTCATCTCTCTGTTCCCCCCTCTCTCATCTCTCTCTCCCACCCTCTCTCTCTCTGTTCCCTCCTTCTCTCTCTTCCCCCTTTTTTCTCGCCCCCCTCTCTCCGCCCCCGCTCTCTCTCTCTGTTCCGCCTCTCTGCTCTCTCCCCCCTCTCTCTCCTCTCCCCCCTTTCTCTCTCCTCTCTCTTTCTCCCCTCCCCCCTTTCTCTCCCCTCTCTCTCCCCCTCTCTCTCCCCTCTCCCCCCTCTCTTCTCCCCCTCTCCCCCCTCCCCCCTCCCCCTCTCTCTCCCCTCTCCCCCCTCCCCCTCGCTCTCCCTCCCCTCTCTCTCTCTTGCTCTCCCTCCCCTCTCTCTCTCGCTCTCCCTCCCCCTCTCTCTCTCGCTCCCCCTCCTCCCCCTCTCTCTCGCACTCTCCCCTCTCTCCCTCCCCTCTCTCCCTCTCCCTCCCTCTCTCTCCCTCCCTCTCCTCTCTCCCTCTCCCTCCCTCTCTCTCCCTCCCTCTCCTCTCTCTCTCCCCCTCTCTTCCTCTCTCTCCTCTCTCTCCCCCTCTCCCCTCTCTCTCTGCCCTCTCTTCTCTCTCTCTGTCCTTTCTTCTCTCTCTATTCTCCCTCGCTCCCTCTCCCTCCCTCTCTCTCTGTTCTCTCGCTCCCCCTCTCTCTGTTCTCTCACTCCCTCTCCCTCTCTCTCTGTTCTCTCGCTCGCTCCCTCCCTCTCTCTCTGTTCTCTCGCTCCCCCTCTCTCTCTGTCCTCTCGCTCCCCCTCTCTCTCTGTTCTCTCGCTCCCCCTCTCTCTCTGTTCTCTCGCTCCCTCTCTCTCTGTTCTCTCGCTCCCTCCCTCTCTCTCTCTGTTCTCTCACTCTCTCTCTGTTCTCTCTCTCTCTCTGTTCTCTCGCTCCCTCTCTCTCTCTCTGTTCTCTCGCTCCCTCTCTGTGTTTTCTGTCTCTGTGTTCTCTGTCTGTGTGTTCTTTGTCTCTGTTCCCCCTCTCTCTTCTTTTTCTCTCTTCCCCCCTCTCGCTTCCCCCCTCTCTCTCTCTTCCCCCTCTCTCCTCTCTCTCCCCTCTCCCCCTCCTCTCTCTGTTCCCCCTCTCTCTCATCTCTCTCTCTCCCACCTCTCTCTCTCTGTTCCCCCCTCTCTCTCTGTTCCCCCTCTCCGCCCCCCCTCTCCACCCCCCTCTCTCTGTTCCGCCTCTCTGCTCTCTCTGTTCTGCCTCTCTGCTCTCCCCCCTCTCTCCAATCTCTTCTCCTCTCCCCCCTCTCTCTTCTCCTCTCCCCCTCTCTCTTTCCTCCTCTTTCCCTCTCCCCTCTCTCTCTCCCCCTCTCTCTCCCCTCTCCCTCCCCTCTCACCTCCCCCCTCTCTCCTCTCCTCTCTCTTCACTTTCTCTCTCTCGCTCTCTCTCTTCTCTCTCTCCCTCTCTCTCTGTGTTCCCTCGCTCTCTCTCCTCTCTCTCTCTGCCCTCTCTGTCTCTCTGTGTTCTGTCTCTCTCTGTGTTCTGTCTCTCTCTGTGTTCTCTCTCTCTCTCTCTCTCTCTCTCTCTCTCTCTCTGTGTTCTCTCTCTCTCTGTGTCCTCTCTGTTCTCTCTCTGTGCCCGCGCTCTCTCTCTGCTCTCTCTCTTCCTTTCACTCTCTCCTCTCTCTCTCTTCACTCTCTCTCATTCTCTCTATTCTCTCTCACTCTTCACTCTCTCCCCCTCTCTCTGTTCTCTCTCTCCATCTCTGTTATCTCGCTCCCTCTCTCTTCTCTCTCTCTACCGGTCCTCTCTTCTCTCTCTCTCTCTCTCTCTCTCTCTCTCTCGGTCCTCTCTTCTCTCCCCCTCTCTCTCTCTCTCTGTCCTCTCTTCTCTCTCTGTCCTCTCTTCTCTCTCTCTCTGTCCTCTCTTCTCTCTCTCTCTGCCCTCTCTTCTCTCTCTCTCTCTGCCCTCTCTTCTCTCTCTCTCTCTGCCCTCTCTTCTCTCTCTCTCTCTGCCCTCTCTTCTCTCTCTCTCTCTGCCCTCTCTTCTCTCTCTCTCTGCCCTCTCTTCTCTCTCTCTGCCCTCTCTTCTCTCTCTCTCTCTGCCCTCTCTTCTCTCTCTCTCTCTGCCCTCTCTTCTCTCTCTCTCTCTGCCCTCTCTTCTCTCTCTCTCTCTGCCCTCTCTTCTCTCTCTCTCTCTCGCTGCCCTCTCTTCTCTCTCTCTCTCTCTCGCTGCCCTCTCTTCTCTCTCTCTCTCTCGCTGCCCTCTCTTTTCTCTCTCTCTCTCGCTGCCCTCTCTTTTCTCTCTCTCTCTCTCTCTCTCTGTGTTCTCTCTTCTCTCTCTCTGTTCTCCTCTCTCTGTCCTCTCTCTTCTCGCCCCCCCCTCTCTCTCGCTTTCTCTGTCTCTCGCCCTCTCTGTTCTCTCTCTCTCTGTTCTCTCTTTTCGCTCTCTTTCTCCCCTCTCGTTCTCTCGCTCTCTGTTCTCTCACTCCCCCCCTCTCTCTCCGTTCTCTCGCTACCTCCCTCTTTCTGTTCTCTCGCTCCCTCTCTCTCTCTGTTCTCTCGCTCCCTCTCTCTCTATCTGTTCTCTCGCTCCCTCTCTCTCTATCTGTTCTCTCGCTCCCTCTCTGTTCTCTCGCTTTCTCTCTCTCTCGCTCTCTCTCTCTCTCCCGCGCTCTCTCTCATCTCTCTCTTCTCTCTCATTCTCTCTCGCTCTCTCTCGCTCTCTCTCTCTCTCTCTGTTCTCTCGCTCCCTCTCTCTCTGTTCTCTCGCTCCCTCTCTCTCTGTTCTCTCGCTCCCTCTCTCTCTGTTCTCTCGCTCCCTCTCTCTGTTCTCTCGCTCCCTCTCTCTCTGTTCTCTCGCTCCCTCTCTCTCTGTTCTCTCGCTCCCTCTCTCTCTGTTCTCTCGCTCCCTCTCTCTCTGTTCTCTCGCTCCCTCTCTCTCTGTTCTCTCGCTCCCTCTCTCTCTGTTCTCTCTTCTCTCTCTCTCTGTTCTCTCTTCTCTCTCTCTCTGTTCTCCCTCTCTCTCTTCTCTCTGTTCTCTCGCTCTCTTTCTCCCCTCTCATTCTCTCGTTCTCTGTTCTCTCGCTCCCTCTCTCTCTCTCTGTTCTCTCGCTCCCTCTCCCCCCCTCCTTCTCTTCCCCCTCTCTCCTCCCCTCTTCCCCCCTCTCTCCCTCCCCCATCTCTCTCTTCCTTCTCTCCCCCCTCCCCCGCTCTCTCCTCTCTCTTCCCCCTCTCTCCCCCCTCTCCCTCCCCCTCTCCCTCCTTCTCTCTCCCTCCCTCCCCCCTCTCCCTCCTTCTCTCTCCCTCCCTCCCCCCTCTCCCTCCTTCTCTCTCCCTCCCTCTCCCTCCTTCTCTCTCCCTCCCTCCCCCCTCTCCCTCCTTCTCTCTCCCTCCCTCCCCCCTCTCCCTCCTTCTCTCTCCCTCCCTCCCTCCCCCCTCTCTCCCTCTCTCCCTCCCTCCCTCCCCCCTCTCTCCCTCTCTCCCTCCTCTCCCTCTGCCTACATGAAGCTACAGTGCTGTCGCAGGGGGTCGGGGGATTACACACTGACCTGCTGCAGGATACAAGGCAGGCCAGCTCGATGATGACTCCGCTCTCTGCTCTGCCCGCCCCTCCAGCTCTCCATCTTCACCACCCATCGCAGGAATGTGGACCCGCCCCTCTGCTGAAACTCCAAGGAGGAGAGGTGTCTGAAGTGCCTGCCATGGCACTGCCCCATCCACCAACACTTTCTGATCCAGCCCGGCCAATGGTAGTCCTCCACTTCTTCTCTCCACTTAGTACATGAACCACACCTCACTGTCCATCCTCTCACGGCTTTCTTATGTCCTCCTTTCAGAATTGGCATATACAGGGATGGACTGAGCCTCTCATGCTGCCCTCTAGTAACCCTGGACCCTCATGCAGTGCCCGAGTGCCAGAATGGTCAGTTCACCCCTGGGTACCCCATATTTTCAAGGCTCCTTGAAGTCCTCTTTGACTCCGTCATGGCAACAAGCTAGCCCTAGCTGTGAAAACTGGTTAGCTTGTTTGCCCCTTAGTTAGAACAGACTCCAGTTCACAACATCTATTCTCCCCATTATTGAATCTCTTGAGTCTGCTGGGGTAAAAAGCAGTGCATTATGGGATGGCACAACATTTTTCAGCGAAACATCTGGTTGTTTGGTCAAATTCAATCCTGAAAATTTGCATCAGATTCATTGTTGGGTGAAACCAAAACTCATTTTCAAACAACTTGTTCAGTTTCCCAATTCACTTTAAAATCAGTTGATCAATACACTTGAGGTACAGGAGAATGGAATTTTGTTGTCAATGTCTACCCTTGTATAATAAGATTTTCTTTAAAAATTCAGCATTTATACTAATACAATATGAATTAAGTAATTGAACACACACCAATTACACTTTTTCCTTTAAATCTGTTTAAAGTGAATTTATTATTGCTTATGATTTTACTTTAACACCAATGGAGAAATGCCTTCATCTTCATCATCATCATAATATTGAATATTCATTGACCATGCAAACAGTGATCAAACGTATGCCTAATTGACATAATTTTACATTTTAGTCTGCTGGTAAAGGCAGACCTTGATGTCCAGTACATTCTTTGCTTCACTGCTTAGCATTGTTTTGGGTTTTTTTTCAACATATTCCACTACAGAATAAAGTGTTATTCCAAATATAAGTACAGAAAGTAGTATATACAATTTTGCAGATACACACAAAAAGTTGCTATACCCATAAGCTATAACAAACCCTAAGGACTCCCACAGACGATAATTGGCAAAGCCAGCTTCTTTGTTCTTGTCAAACAATACTCCGTAAAGAGCTGTGAAATAAAACATAAATTTTTTAGAAGATTAATTAGAATCAAACTTATTCATAGCTTAGTCAAAGTGTCATTAAACCTAAAACAATTATCTGTGTATATCTCTTTAAGATTATGGACTATGCCTGTGCGCAGAAGCTTGCAATCATCCATTTGTTACTTTTCTTACAAATATCTGGTTGATCCAGTTGCTTCCATGCATGTCCACAGTCTACACTGCGTGTGGCAGCTCCAGCACAACTGTTCTTCTGGCTCCTGTATTGCCACACTTTGGGGTTGATTTACTACAGGTGATTTGCCTGTGAACTTTGTAAGTGCAATAGCACTCTCCAAGGGAATTTGCTTCAGAGCTTAGTAAATAAGATGAAGCTTCACTTTGCAAAAAATAGCCAATCACATGCAAGGAAAATAAAAAAACAGCATTTTTGCTTGTACATGATCGGATGACAAAAGTCAGCAGATCTTCTCATTTAATAAGCTCTAGAACAAATTCCCTTACAGAGTACAACTGCACTTGCAAAGTGTACAGTCAATCTGCCTTTAATAAATCAACCCCTTTTGTGAGCATGCTCTGGCTTCTGCCTTATTTCTCCTCTTGAAGCTTCCCCACATGATTCTTTGCAGTTGTGGGGCAGCTCCAACTGTCTGATCATCAGCTCCCTCTTCTCTCCTGTTTTTTTACCTGCTGCATAACACACCCTGTGAGGGGACAGACTAAAACATTTAGGTGTCCATTTATGACACACAGAATAGCTGCGATTCAACAGATCTCAGCTATTCTCTGGTCATTCACAGTTTATGACACTCAGGAGATCATGTTAGCCCTTCTCTGGAGATCTGTGTTCTCCCTCCAGATTCTCCAGCCCAGAGCTGGAGAATCAGAGGGACCGAAAACTAAGCAGAGATAATTTACCTCTGTTTAGTAAACTGATCTTTTACTATAATCTCGAGAGATTATAGTAAAATGAGCCGTTTTCCAGAGTTTGTAGACCGTTCTCCAGCGTTTGGAGACCGTTCTCCTTTCGTTTGGAGAACTGCTTTATAAACTGCATTCACAGGAGAACTGTGTTCTCCGAGAATGCCGGAGAACTGAGCAGCGATCTATTACCGCTGGTCCATAAACGGACACATTAATGTGAAAATGGCTTAATGTAGCTTAACGTGTAATAAACTGCCTAAACCTCAATCAATTGACTTGAAACTTTGCACAGCCCAAGTTCTCATCATCCCAAACAAGTCCTAGAAGTTTCATAGATTTCAGCCTTCCACAAAAAAAATGGGGGACATTAAGCTTGTTTTTTGGGGAGCTTAATGTGGCTTAACGTACAAAAAAGAGCTTAGATGTTTACCAATCTCCCCCAAACTTCACACAATAGAAGACTCTATCTATGGCAACATATTTTGAAAATTTCAGATCATTTGGTAAATCACACCAAAAGTTATTCACATTAAGCTATATTTTACAGTGCTAAAACATTTAATGTGAACAGCTTAATGTAAAAAGAGCTTAAAGTACCATAATGTGCCTAAATCTCAATCAATTGACTTAAAACTTTGCACAGCCCAAGTTCTCAACACCCCAAACATTTCCTAGAAGTTTCATGGGTTTTGATCTCCCACAAAGCAAGTGAGTGACACCTTGTGTAGTGGCTGTAGCGTGGGACAGCCAATGGGGGAATATTATGAGTGTGTGTTTGTAGCTCACCAGGCAATCACTGGGGATTTCTTGGCTTGTGGTGCATGCTTGGGAAGTGCATTCTTCCAAGTTCCAAATACCAGTCAATATTGGCACAAAACCTTCAGGCTTCTGCTAGAAAGCTGAACATGAAGAGGAACTTCATCTTTCAGCATGACAACGACCCAAGCATACATCCAAATCAACAAAGGAATGGCTTCACCAGAAGATGATTAAAGTTTTAGAACGGCCCAGCCAGAGCCCAGACCTGAATCTGATTGATAATCTGTGTGGTGATCTAAAGAGGGCTGTGCACATGAGATGCCTTCGCAATCTGACAGATTTGAAGAGTTTTTGCAAGGAAGAGTGGGCAAATATTGCAAAGTCAAGATGTGCCATGCTGATAGACTCATACCCAAAAAGACTGAGTGATGTAATAACATGAAAAGGTGCTTCAACAAAGTATTAGTTTAAGGGTGTGCACACTTATGCAACCATATTATTTTAGTCTTTTATTTTTACTTCCCTCCACCGAAAAGATTTCAGTATGTTTTTCAACTGAGTTGTACAGTTTATAGGTCACATTAAATGTGGAAATTTTTCTGAAATCATTTTTCTTTGTCTCATTTTCTTACATCACAGAAACCTGACTTTTTTAATAGTGGTATGTCGACTTTTTATATCCACTGTATATATTCATGAGAATTGCTATGTGCTCAATCTTAGTACAGTCTACCTCCAGGCTTGGCGGGAAAGGTTTGACTAGGCCTCAAGCCTAGAAGGGGCCTCACATGCTGATTGAGGAGGAGAATGAGAGAAGCTTTATGGCTACTGGAGGTACCTGGTACTAGAATGTACCTAGGGGGCAAATCTGTCCGACCTATTGAAGATCACATGACTATCCATATTTAGCTGTTCCTCTAATAACCAGTGCTAGCTTGTGCTCCTATTGATTCTGCACTGTGAAATACTGAAAGGGTCTGGTGAGTCTGGAGTTCTTTTCTAATATAGTTTTGACATGAATGTTCTAAACCCTATGTCCTATCTCCCAGTTATGAAGTTACCCAATAAAGAATTCAAAGATGTACTTAAACTGACTATAGCCTAACTTTTCTTTGATCGCACATCCCTTCACTGGCCTAGGATCTGCACGAAAACAAAATGTCAGCCTTCCCTGCCTTTGAGGGTCCATGCTACGCCTCTGGGGGTCAGGGGGGTGCTGTACTTATTTTTAGGGGAACTAATTGTGGCTTAAAGTACAAAAGAGAGCTTGGATGTTATCCAATTTCCTCAAAATGTATACAATAGAAGACTCTAGCTATGCCAACATATTATAAAAATCTCAGGTTGTTTGGTAAAACAGACTAAAGATCATTAACATTTAAAGGAGAACTCTGGGCAAAAACTTTTTTTACATGTACTTGTTGCTTATCTCCTGCCTTCCCTGAATATGTAATCCATATTCTTGTTATCGGAGTAGTTGTTCTGAAATAGCCTGGGTATTTTTAAATCAAACCCTTAATTCCCATTGGTTTCCTTCTAGTAAGACCGATCACTGCTATGCCTCCTATTCCCACAGACACCGGTCTTGGTATGTCCCATCTGTAGTTCTGTTCTCCAGCAAGCAGGGATGTATTTCCAGCCCTGCTTGTTGCAGTGGGTGGACCAGGATACACAGATTGCTGGTCTGTACCGTTAATGGAGGTGGTGTCCTAGGAATGACAGCCCCCCTGGGCTGCTCTGAAAGGCTGCATCCAAGGGAGTCTGTAACCCATGCTGCCTGCACATTGGGGTAGCATAACAGCTGGCTCAGAATCCTCTGTTTGCTGTACCATCCGAAGACCAGCTTTCGGAAGACCAGCTTTCCGGTTCTGGTAGCCGCTGCCCAATGTCCCCCAGTGAAATCACTGGTTGCTAGAACCACCTGGTATCTAGCAACCAGTGATGTATATGCAAAGCCACAGAATTCACAGCCAGGAGGCTCCAACTTTATTCTACTGAGCTGCTCTACCTCTTCCATTGTCCACCTTGCTTACCATGACTATGGTAGAGTCTGAGAGCTGTGAGTGATTAGGGGAGCCAGGAATAGAGAGACAGAGGATGGCATTCTGTGCTGGAGGAACAAAAGAGTGTAACTAGAGATGGGGGGGCAGCCTGAGCAGAGCAAGCAGCTGGAGAAAGCAGTTGAACATCCTTCACTGGTAGACCTGCAATATCCTCTGTGAAAATTCTACCTCCGCTGTTGTTCTGCACCAACAGCCCTTCTCTGCCTTTACTGACAACTGAGAGTACGGGAAAGGCTGACAGGCTTTAGTGATCACTTTGCTTCGTCTCCTTGTGCTGTGAGCTGAGCAATTGGAGCCAGTCAAGCCTTGATAGGCTTGACTGGCTCCAATTGCTCAGCTCACAGCACAAGGAGACGAAGCAAAGTGATCAATGTAGTGGCATTGAGACTCTCGTTTCCCTCCCCCCTCCTTCTTTCTCTCTCCCTCTGTCTCCCTCTCTGAATAAATTTTGGCATGTTTTCTGAAACAGCCTGAAATTTTCACAATTTGTTGGTACATGTAGAGCAGGCTTCACTAAATGGCGGACTGCGGTCCATACACAGACCAAGTGATAGTTCAGTGTGGACCTCAGCCGCACCACCCAGCAGCCTGAGCAGACTCCTTTCCTCCCACCACTGCAGATATTAAGGATTACTGTCCTGCAGAGGGTGGGAGAAATGGCAAGGTGGACGGGGACCTGGACCCCCCCATGCACCCGCCCACCGCAGCAGAGCGGGCGGAAGGAATGGAAGGTCTACAGGGGAAGCAGCAGTTGCCCTCCCCCTCCCCCTGAATACACTTGTCGCCACTGAACCCACAGCAAGGAGGACCCGAATCCCCCCCCCCACATTCACTCACCTGCCACCGCTGTTGAAGTCACAGCAGAGTGGGCTGGAGGAAAGTAAGGTCTACAGGAGTATGCCCAACCTCTTCCCCCCAATGCACTTGTCCACCACTGAACCCACAGTAAGGAGGAGGGTGGGAGACATGGAGCCTAGTGGCAGCAGCAGGTGTGCGCACACAGAAGAGGAGTCTACCCTGCCACTCTCCCCGCCCTCCACAACACTGAGTTAAGCTAGGGGAAGATTATGGGGGGCTGTGATTTCAGAGAGGGAGCTGTGATATGGGGGGCTGGGAAGTGAGAGGGGGGAGCTGTGAGGGGTGAGCTCTGATATGAGTGGCTGTGAGAGAGGGGAATTGTAATACTTGGGGAGCTGTGATGTGATAGGGAGAATCTGTGATATGGGGGCTGTGATGTGATATAGGGGGCTGTGATGTGAGAATGGGGAGCCATGATATAAGGGGCTGTGATGAGAATGGGGGGAGGCGCTGTGGTATGAAGGTTTGTGAGAGGGGGGCAATAATGTGAGAGGGAGAAGCTGTGGTATTGGGGGCTGTGATGTGAGAAGGGGAAGCTGTGATGCGGGAGGGGGAGCTGTGATATGCCGGACTGTGATGTGAGAAGGGGGAGCTTTGATGCGAGATGTGGAGCTGTAATATGGCAGGCTGTGATGTAAGATGGGGGAGCTGTATAAAGGGCGAGCTGTGATGTGATATGGGTGGCTGTAATGTGAAAGAGGGGCTGTGATATGAAGGGTTTGTGATGTGAGGAGGAGGGCTGTGATGTCAAGAGGGGGTGAGCTGTGATGTGGGGGGTTGTGATTGCAAAGGCGACTGTGATGTGAGGGAGGGGTCTATGATTGCAAGGGGGATGTGATGTAAGCGTGGATGTAATGTTGGGGGCTCTGATGTGAAAGGGAGTTGTGATGTAAAGAGGGGTATGATTGGAAAAGGGGGACTGAGGACATTAATTGAAAAGGGGCTGTGACGTTAAAGAACTGAGTCATAGAAGAAAAATGAGATTCTGACCTCTGCAGAAAGAATTAAAAACTGGACCTCCATGAATTTTAATTCAGTAACCGTGATGTAGATTCTTGTATTTTGTGAAGTTTGGGGGAAATTGGTAAACATCTAAGCTCTTTTTTGGATGTTAAGCCACATTAAGCCCCCCAAAAAACAAACTTAGTGTCCTCCATTTTTCTTTGTGGAGGTCCAAAATCTATGAAACTTCTAGGACATGTTTGGGATGTGGAGAACTTGGGCTGTGCAAAGTTTCAAGTCAATTGATTGAGGTTTAGGCACATTATGGTACGTTAAGCTCTTTTTACATTAAGCTGTTTACATTAAATGTTTTAGCCCTGTAAAATATAGCGTAATGTGAATGTTTGGTGTGATTTACCAAATGATCTAAACTTTTCAGAATATGTTGAAATAGAGTATTCTAATGTGTGAAGTTTGGGGGAAATTGGTCAACATCTAAGCTCTTTTTGTACGTTAAGCTACATTAAGCTTCCCCCATAAAAAAAAGCTTAATGTCCCCCATTTTCTTTGTGGAAGGCAGAAATCTATGAAACTTCTAGGACATGTTTGGGACGTTGAGAACTTGGGCTGTGCAAAGTTTCAAGGCAATTGATTGAGGTTTAGGCACATTATGGTACGTTAAGCTCTTTTTACATTAAGCGGTTCACATTAAATGTTTTAGCACTGTGAAATATAGCTTAATGTGAATAACTTTTGGTGTGATTTAGCAAATGACCTGAAATTTTCAGAATATGTTGACATAGAGTCTTCTAATGTGTGAAGTTTGGGAGAGATTGGTAAACATTTAAGCTCTTTTTTGTATGTTAAGCCACATTAAGCCCCCCAAAAAACAAGCTTAATGTCCCCCATTTTTTTTGTGGAAGTCCAAAATCTATGAAACTTCTAGCACATGTTTGGGGTGATGAGAACTTGGGCTTTGCAAAGTTTCAAGTCAATTGATTGAGGTTTAGGCACATTATGGTACGTTAAGCTCTTTTTACATTAAGCTGTTCACATTAAATGCTTTAGCACTGTAAAATATAGCTTAATGTGAATAACTTTTGGTGTGATTTACCAAATGATCTAAAATTTTTAGAATATGTTGCCATAGATAGTCTTCTATTGTGTGAGGTTTGGGGGAGATTGGTAAACATCTAAGCTCTTTTTTGTACATTAAGCCACATTAAGCCCCCCAAAAAACAAGCTTAATGTCCCCCATTTTCTTTGCGGAAGGCCATAATCTATGAAACTTCTAGGACATGTTTGGGGTGTTGAGAACTTGGGCTGTGCAAAGTTTCAAGTCAATTGATTGAGATTTAGGCAGTTTATTACACGTTAAGCTACATAAAGCCCTTTTCACATTAACCTCCCTAGCGGTATGATTATTTCAGATTTTTGGTGCTGAAAGCGGTACCATTATTTTGCATGGAAATATGTAGTTTTTTTTATTGTAGGCTGTAATTTTTAGGAATAACTCACTGAAATCTGTCCGAACAAGAGTCTATTAAACTTCCTGGGTATGATAATATTTGAAACACGAAATCATAAATTATAATTTAATAAATAATCATAAAAAATAATAATATAATAATACATTTAATTCAATAATATAATCAAACCAAAAACACTGAAATTTGAAATAGAGCGCCAGGTTCGCACATTGCTGAGCAAAGTCGCAAAATCGTTTTCAGTGTCTGATGACGAATTTCCCCACGAATCATCACTCAATTCTGCAAGTGGTTCTGATTTACTATCGCTGTTCTCTAGCTGATCTAAACCCGCTTTTGACCTAAAGGGACACTTTTTGGACGCCATGGACTTTTCTCAGTTTCCAGGCGGAAAGAACAGACAAAATGCAGGCAGGGCACAGGGCAAAGCACTAGGGACAAAATGTATGTGAAATGGGTTGAAACAGCAATGTTTTACTAGGTAAAATTTGTTTGGAAAAAATGACATTTTTTAAAATTTTAAAATTTCCCCCCGGTGCCCGTACGTCCCGACGTCACAGGGACCGGAACACAGAAGCCAGATGCCGGCATCGGCCGAAGGAGATGGCTGGGGACGCTGCAGGGGACACATCGCGGGAGCGAAGGACAAGGTAAGCTCTGCAGGGAATCCCTATGCAGCGCCGCATGGTAAGCCCGAGTGTAGCTCGGGGTTACCGCTTTTGGTACTGACATTTTACCCCGAGCTACACTCGGGACTACCGCTAGGGAGGTTAAATGTTTTAGTCTGTCCCCCTACTAGGAGCAGACCTGGAGAAGCTTACTGCAGAGAAAGAAGTGGCAGTCACTATAGTTGAAGCAGAGGCCCTAGAATTAGCTGTATACTGTACTCTGATAGTGAACAAGTTAGTCACAAAGAACTTGAAAAGTTTATTGACCGCCCTGAAAGCTACAAAGCCTGGTGATCTTCTTTCCAAAACATTATCACAGACTTAGATGTAATGAAAAGATGGCCCTCCTGATCAAATAGCTTTAAATAAGTCCGCTGAACATGCCAGGTGAATCAGGACAATAAACATAAACTACCCAGATGAGGGCCTTTAAAATGATCTAGGATAGACTTGACGAATGTTATGGCTCAATAGAATCAATAGTGAATTATTCAAAAGATGTGTTAGCTTTCCTAAGATACCTAACAAGGCCTATCAGAAACTCAGATTACTAAGTGGCTTTAGTAAGTGGAACTTCAGGTAGCCAAGCCGAAGGGGACTTGCAAGGACTTGCTTTCCTTGACACAGCCAGAGGTGTCCACCCCATTGTACAAAAGCTACCCTGTAATTTATGGCTTCAAATATAAAAGACAGTATAATGTTCCATCCCCCCCTTTCTCTGTTTTTGTGGACTTTGTAAGCCAGCAAGCTAGAACAACAAATAATCCTAGTTTTGACTTAACATTGTCATGTGCTGCTCCTACAGGACTGAATCCTCGCAAACCGCCAGCTCCTCTAACTCAGAGACAAAGATCCTTGTAAGCAGTGTCTCTTGAACCAGAAGTTACATCCTCTTCTAAAATGCAAAGCCTTCAGAGAGAAGTCCATGGAGGAACGCAAAGCCTTCCTGAAGGAGAACAACATCTGCTACAATGCTATTTATTGACATCTCACTTTGCCATGGATTGTAAGGTCAGTTCAAATTGCATAGACTGTAACAGCTCAGATCACAACACAGCTTTACACCCTGGACCAGCCCCATGGACTTTACAAAGCACATACAGTACTAGCGGGCATAGCGGGGAGGAAGGACACAATGCTACCACTATACCAGAGATCACTTCACAATGCACAGAGGTCTGCAAATGAATCATAGGTGGAAGGTCCTGCTCCAAAATCTGTCTATTGAGAATTTACCCAGCAGGCCAAAGGAACAAAGTCATTAAAATTTATGCAATTTTTGATGATCAAAGTAACATGTCTTTAGCCAGCTCATCCTTCTTTGGCATATTCAGCATTAAAGGTTCCAACATTCCCTGCTCCCTAAAAACTTGTGCAGGAATAGTGAAGATGGCAGACAGGAAAGCACATGGCTACCAAGTTGAGTCTATTGATGGACATACCATACCTGTCCTTACCAACTCTTACTGAATGCAATCAGATATTCTACCTGATCACAGATCTGAAATGCCTACACCAGGCGCAGTGGTTCATCACCCAAGCTTGAAACTCATAGTTCATTAAAGAACTTGATCATCAGGTTCAGATAGTCCTATTCCTTAGGAGAGATATCTTACTTGTCCATAAAGTGAGAGCTCAAATTAAATGGTCCCCACAATGATCCCTATGCCGGAAGTTAGACCTAGGATTGGTCATTATAGGAGATGTCTTCCTAAGAAACATGCACAAAGCTACCTCTGTTAACAGCATGCTTACAAATACACTAGAGAAATTACATCCCTCCCTTTTCCAGCCATAGCACAACCACCTCCTCATAAAGGAATGCCATACACTACCCACTTGTCCCTTCATAGGTTCCTCTCGTCAACCTTGCCTGTGACAGTGACCAAGACCATTTAGGGGGGTACAGTCTTTCAAAGAACAAAAGAGGACAATTAGGTAGTAATATCTATTGAGGACAAACTCTTCATGGAAATAAAGGAGCAGGGACTAGTCAAAGATACCACAAACAGCTGGGTCATGCCTCTTCCCTTCAGACCACAGAACAGACACCAACCTTATAAAAGAGAAAAAGTAAAAAGGTGTTTCTCTTCTCTTGAGTGTAATTTTCAAAGAAAGCCAGATATGAGACGACTACTTTCCTTTCATGGAGAAAATCTGTGAGAAAGGTCATGCAGAAATAGCCCCCACTCTTAAAGACTCTGTGGAGTGCTGGTAGCTGCCAATGTTTGGAGTATACCACCCAAGGAAGCCAGGCCAGATCAAGTGGGCACCACTGACAAAGGATTAGTTCAACAGTAGAACTCCAGCAGTCTCAAGATTTCATCATCCACATTGTGCAATATGAAACTTATGCCAGGGAGATTGACTGTATCCTAAACAAGAAGATAAGTTCTACCGAAAATGCTTTGCAAAAATATGATACATTTCTTGATCAAAATGGCCCATTGAGAGTAGGTGGCTATTATAGGGAATCAAACTTAGGACCAGATGAGAAAAAAACCATAATTATTCCTGGCCATCATCATATTGTTTCTTTGATTGTGCTACACCACCCCCTCCAAATCAAACACCAATGATGACTATTTACAGAAGGGGCTCTATGAGCTGCTGGATAGCTGGAGCTTTAGTTCTTTTAAACTAGTTCTTTTCTGAGTGACTGTTCTGGAGCCGAATAAAAATGTCTTTCTCTGAATGAACCGAGTTACTGTGGGAAAGTTAATTTCTGGGATAGAGGAGTTTTACATTTTTAATATACCTCAACAACAATAAATATAATAATCACTCCTCATCCCTGTAATATATGACAACACCCTGGTTTGTCATTACATGCCACACTAGAGGCGGTCAGAGTCGTCCATATTGAAATGATTGAGTCAATGGAAATGTATTTTTTAGGTCCTCCTAAGCGCTGTATAGCCAGGCAACATGCATTTTCCACACTTGCATCCATAGTCAGTGAACAGTCCATGTAATTTTAATAGGGGAAATAACTTGGATAGGGTAATAGGGGGTATGGAATGCCCAATTTGATGGAATCAATGCACGGGGACAACTTCCTTCCTATTTACAGACACAGTTCCTGGACCGTTCTTTTCCTTGAAACCTGTCAGTCTTTATGGATCAGCAGCAACAACCCCTTACGGGCTAGGGAATCATAGCCCCTCTGAAAGTTATCTTGGCTTGTTGCAAACTACATACAGAGATGTCTCCTCTTCCCTGTATAACTGCTTCTAGCTCCACAGCCTGCAGACACTACCAGCCCTCTTGGCTGCTCTGAAGATCTCCCAGCACTAGGAAAAAGGATTAAGCTCAGCACTGTCCTTTGAAAAGCTGTGTCAGTCTCTCCCCTTGGGTATGCTAATGTACTCACTTTGTCTTCCTTGCTTCCACTGCTCCCAGGCCTTGATCCTGTTCATGCCAAAATGCTGAATGGAACCTCATGAACCAGCCCTAGCCAAGATCTAGGGGACCCCTCCCAGGCCACCGACAGCTACTCAGCACTCCTTCTTCCACCCGACTCCCATGCCAGCCTGAATCTCCTATATTTAAGGGTTGATCTCACCAGGGCCTCCAAACCTGGGATTGGTTAGACTCCCATAACCATGCAGATTAGGTCTCTACCCCTCACACCCACTGGCTTCTGGAAGGATCCATGGTCTCCCAGAATCAGGTGGGGCAATAGAGTACCAACCTGTCAAGCCATCCTGCCTGACCTGCGGTAATCTAACCTAATTACAGACTCACACAGTTACTATGAGTCACACACAATACATTTGCCTAAACTATTTTAGTAGCACACTAGAGGGTGCTACAGACAATTCTAGCTTTATAAATGCTCTCAGATGTTTAATTGCTATCTGAGGCCCAGAGAAACACATCCATTCAGACAGAGGCACTCATTTTGTAGAGGCAGCCAAAAAACTGGAAACTTCTTCAAACATCGACACCAAAGGAGTAGAGAGATGTCATTGTGATCAGGCTGGACATGGACTTTCAACCCACCTTATTCCTTGCACAAGGGAGAGGCTTGGGAAAAAATTGGCATAGCTTGTAAAATACTTGATTTTATCTTCCTTCAAGTAGGTACTGCAAGGCTCACTCATGAGAGTCTGACAACTCTCATGGCAGAGTTCTCAGCCATCATCAATGCCAGACCTCTAGCTCCAGTCCCAAATGACCCAGAGGAACCTACAATGCTTACTCCAGCAACAATCCTAACCCAGAAAACTGGAGTCGTCACTGCTCCTCCTGGAGACTGCAACACTAATCACTTGTATTTGTGCCAGTGGAGACAAGTGCAAAGCCTTTCAAACACCTATTGGGACAGGTGGAGGAAGCACTACATGTCCACTTTGCAGCCATGGAAAAAATGGCAGGAGACCAAGCCTAATCTAAAAGAGGGTGATGTTGTTCTTGTAAAGGACTGTCAATCCAAAAGAATGAGTGGCCTTTAGGCCTTGCCACCAAAACTCTTCCAAGTGAGGTGGGAGAGTCAGAAAGGTCACAGTTAAAGTTCACAGGAAAAAAGAAGCAAAGGTGTTTCTCAGACCAGATTCTGATCTGGTCTTGTTTTCTTCGGAGGACCCAAATAGTGGTCTTTGTTGATACTAGGCGGAAAGTGCTCTGCCTCCAGCATGGCCATGAGATGGAGCCCAGAACAAATTCACTCTTTTAGAGAAAGTAGAGACTGTTTAGACTTAATTAAAAATTCCTTCATTCTAAGAAAAGGAAACAGGTGCATCTTGGGAGCTCAGATGCCATCTTAAAGTAAACAGAAAATCTGTCTGTTTACTCTTTTAGAGAAAGTAGAGACTGTTTAGACTTAATTAAAAATTCCTTCATTCTAAGAAAAGGAAACAGGTGCATCTTGGGAGCTCAGATGCCATCTTAAAGTAAACAGAAAATCTGTCTGTATATGCAATAAAGCATTCTTGTTATACTCACCGTGGAATCTAAGGTGTTAATCCTCCGCACTGTGTAAAAAGGCTGTTTAATCCTGTCTTCCTCCCCTTCTTCTACTGTCCCCAATCCATCTGCTGATAGTACAGAGCTCTAGGAGTCACTCTGCACATGATCAGAGTATTGTGTATTGCTGGAGACTTTTTTTTTCTTGGGAGGGTGCATGTGATCAGTACAGAGCCAATCAGAACTGTCCAGACAGAGGGTCAGGGGTTATGCAGCCTCATAGGATAGAGCAGAATGAAAACTCCTCCTACAAGCTTTAACCAATGCTCAGCTGAACACTGAAAGAAGTCACAAGACTGCTATATACTGCTGATGAGAAGATATTTAGCAGTTTATATTTACTAAAATAATAATTGCATGTTCTGTGTAATGTGGGAGACCAGATATAGTGAATGCAGGGTCCTGAGTGTAGTAACACTTTAAGAACTGAGGGAAAGGAACCAGCCATAATTCTCTGCAATGCTGGACTGAACTTACATCCCCTACAGTGAGCATGGACTTATTGCCATCCACAGCTTAATTATTTCATTGTGTTTGTATGTTTTCACACATTGAGGCTCCATGCACACTAGCAATTTTTTTTAAGCTCAAAAAATGCTGGGAAACATGCTGGATGAAAAACGCTGATAAGTGTTTTTTAGTAGTGTTTTAGTAGCATATAGGAGCGTTAGTGTTTTATTAGTGTTTTTAAAGTATACATAGAAAAAAGCTAGAAAAAAAGCTCTTGGGAGCATTTTAGTAGCCCTTAGGAGCATTTAGCTTTTTTTCTGCTAGAAAAACGCTCCAAAAAAAACTATAAAAAAAAATTTTTTTTTGCTCCTAAACGCTTAAGTTCAAAAATGCTGATAGCCTAAAGTAGGATAACATATAGGATAACACATTTTAGCTTCTAGGAGCAGAAAAAAATATGCTGATAATAGCTTCTAGGAGCTTAAAAAGAACTCTGTGCATAGAGCCTTATTGTATGTATTTCCAATCTGTTTTTTCTATAGTTTCACCCACCCTGTTTTGTTAATAAAGTTTCAAGATTACATTCAGTCTGGCTTATCGCAGAATAGGAGGCTGCATGTTACGTTCCACATGTAGCGAGGGCAGAACACATGCACTATAGGTTGGTGCACATCAACAAAAAGCAGACAGTAATGTAGTCCCAGTATGCAACACTGCTTGACAGCAAGCACAGATAGATCCAGTTAATAAGATCTGGACATGTGCAAAATGGAAACATTTATTTTGGGTATATTCATTATGTTACTAATTTCGCTTTGTTATTCGTTCAGTTTTGTTTAGTTACAAGAGGGTGGTGACCCTGCCCCCTTGTGACATCACCGACCCAGTATAACCTCAGTTGATATCACAAGGGGTAGGGTCAACCGATGGTGTTATCAGGTGGCCACCGCCCCTTAGTTATTTAAGAACTGTCAGACTGTGGGAGCCTTTGTTTGGTGCAGAGCTCTTTTTTTTTCTGGGTCGGCAGCAGGCGTTCATCATCATTGATCATCGATCTACTTTGGGGGGAACTCCGCTGACAGCTGAAGAGCCACCGGTTGTTAAGGACTTGGCAGCCGGCTTGTGATTTAATTGTTCTGAATATTCAGAATTTGCTAGAAAATTCATATACAAAATGAAACGAAGCAAATTTCAACAAAATTCATTACTATTTAATTCAGAGATTTGGATACATCTGAGTCTCTAAATAGCCAAATATGTGTCCAAATTTATATTTGGACCGAAACGAATTGCGCATGCCTAGTAACGTTACCCTGGCTCTGATTGCTATAGCGGCTCACAAGGTTACAGTTCACAGGCAGCGCAGGAGTAACATACAGTACACTATATTGCCAAAAGTATTGGGAAGCCTATCTTTACACCCATATGAACTGTAATGGCATCCCAGTCTTAGTCCGTAGGGTTCAATATTGAGTTGGCCTACCCTATTTAGCTATAGCAGCTTCAACTCTTCTGGGAAGGCTGTCCACGAGATTTAGGAGTGAGTCTATGGGAATGTTTGACCATTCTTCCAGAAGTACATTTGTGAGGTCAGGCACTGATGTCAGATGAGAAGGCCTGGCTCGCAGTCTCCGCTCTAATTAATCCCAAAGATGTTCTATCGGGTGCAGGCCAGTCAAATTCCTCCACCCCAAACTCGCTCATCCTTGTTTTCATGCAGCTGCTTGGCCATGGAAACCCATTCCATGAAGCTCTCTACGCACTGTTGTGCTAATCTGAAAGTCACATGAAGTTTGGAGGTCTTTAGCTATTGACTCTGCAGACAGTTGGAAACGTCTGCGCACTGTATGCTTCAGCATGCACTGACCATCATTATACGTGGCCTACCACTTTGGAAGCAACTGGGAACAACAGCAGCAGCCACACTTTGTTATAATACCACTAACAGTTGACCGTGGAATATTTAGTAACAAGGAAATTTCACAAATAGACTTAATGCACTGGCGGCAACTTATCACAGTACCACACTTAAATTCTCTGAGCTTCTGAGAGCGACCCATTCTTTCACAAATGTTTGTAGAAGCATTTTGCATGCCTAGGTGTTTGATTTTATGCACTTGTGGCCATGGAGCTGATTGGAACACCTGAATCCAATGATTTGGAGGGGTGTCCCAATACTTTTGGCAATATAGTGTATGTCTTTCTTTTGTACTCTACAGTATGGAACCAAGCTAAGCAGTCCTATCCTCTCACTTCGACAGCCTTTTTAGCAACTTTCTTTTTATTTACTCCTGCTACGCTGGATAGTTTAACCTTGCAGATGACTCATAGTTACATAGTTAGTCTGGCTGAAAAAAGATAAAAGTCCATCCAGTTTAACCATTAAAAAAAAAAAAAAAAAAAAAAAAAGTTATAATCCTACACCCACAGTTGATCCAGAGGAAGGCAAAAAAACCCAGCAAAGCATGATCCAATTTGGTGCTGCAGGGAAAAAAAATTACTTCCTGATCCCCCAAGAGGCAATTGGATATTCCCTGGATCAACTTTACCTATAAATGTTAGTATTCAGTTATATTCTGTGTATCTAAGAAAGAATCCAGGCCTTTTTAAAGCAATCCCCTGAGCTGGCCAGAACCAGCTCTCACTGTGAAGAAACCTTTCCGTATTTGGAGATTCAATTTCTTTTCCTCCAGACATAAACAGTGCCCCCCTTGTCCTCTGTGATGACCTCAGGGTGAATAGCTCTACACCAAGTTCACTATGTGAATCACTGATGTATTTATACATGTTGATCATATCCCCCCTTAATCTCCTCTTCTTGTGATGGATTTGGTAAAATGCCTATTCTGTTTTCTGTTTAAAATATACATTTTATACATATTTACTTTTATACTTTTTTATATTTCTAAATGTATGTGTTGTGTATATGTGTATGTATGTGTATATATATATATATATATATGTATATATGTGTATATGTATATATATATATATATATATATATATATATATATATGTGTATGTATATATATATTGTCTGCTGGGCTTTGTAGTCCTCCTTAACTTGTTTTGCTCAGAGCGATGCTCTCAACCCCTCCCTTCGCACTGAGACGTTTTCACTTAGACTTTGGGAATGTGAGGAGGAGTGGAAAGATAACGGGATGAGAAGCAAGCATCAAGTTTCTACATTTCTCCTATATTTCAACCAAGCAAAATGTGCCTTTCAGAATGTGACTGTATATACGTAATAGTGACGTATACTCTATTGTTTTCTATGTATAAAAGGTTAAGCACCGCCCTGCAATAAACAGAGATGAGATGATGTGAAAGTGGTTGTACTGGACAGTTGTCCGTGTAATTATTTTCCGGCGTGCACGCAATCCATATCTCAAAATTAGGAACAGCAGCAGAAATCCTACCCTGAGCCCAATTGTGGTTCTCCCAACCTTTTTAGCTGGCGCCCACGCGGGGCCCCAGGTTGTGACCGATGGAAGTCCGCATGTGAGACTGAGCGGCTGGCCAGGACAGACCAAAAGGGATTTGCGCACCCCTGAGAGTACGGTAGGTACTTTTTATA
This sequence comes from Staurois parvus, assembly GCF_062004578.1. Lineage (NCBI taxonomy): Eukaryota > Metazoa > Chordata > Amphibia > Anura > Ranidae > Staurois > Staurois parvus. The sequence continues at coordinate 1,254,136 of NW_028318992.1, read as the reverse complement.
CTTACCACTGTACGATTTGTTTCTGTCCAGCCTTGGCGCCAGTTTTGTCGGCTTCCAGAGGTCATCAAGAGCGGCAGGTAATTTTTATTGCTCGGCTGGGGCTGTTTAACGAACCTGCCACTGGATTTCTGCTGACTGTGTATTTGTTCAGTGTCTGTCGTCCTGTGCGACTGTGATAAATCAGTAGACTGATAGATAAGTTGCAATGAGTGTCCTGACCAGGTGAGCTGTTGGCCCCTGGAAGACGGAACCTTGCAATATGTTGCAATGAGTGTCCTGACCAGGTGAGCTGTGGGCCCCTGGAAGATGGAACCTTGCAACAAGCGTCTTCGGACGGTGACTCGGGGTTGACGGTGTGAGACCCCTGAGGGTTTAGTTCAGCTGCTGAGGCTTCACGGAGCGAGGGGCGGCAGGTGTAATGTCCTGTTCTGAGTGTATTTGTGAATCACTGTTTGTTCTGAGATAAGACAGAAAGCAGCAGAGTAGGGGTATTAATGTAATAGTTGCCCTCACTGCCTCTGAAACCGTTAGCTGAGACTAAGGTGAAAGAACAGAACAGATTGAGAAGTTGGGTGACCCAGAGAGAGGGGGGAAGATGGCTCAGAAGACAGTCAAGCCACAGAAAGAATTATTAGTATGTGATATTGTAAAAAGGAGAGAAGGAAGTGAAGCAGTTAAAAAGTTATCTAAAGTAGCGAAAGTTTGTAAGCTGAAGGTCAGGACTGGCATAAATCATTGTAGGAACAGAGAGGAATGTTATGTGATGAAGGTTTGCTGAACGTGACAGAAGTTTGGTACAGAACTGGAAAAGTGTTGCATAAAGAAGGATAGTTGGAAGAAATTCAAGAAAATGGCAATTGTATAATGGATGTGTATCACAAAATTGTAAATGGAAGTGTTCTAAAACCACCGCCCTATGTTGGAATGTGGGGCGGAGGAGGGGAGGGACAACGCCTACTTTATTCCCATTACCCCAGCCCTGCCCAGTACACTTCCTGCTAGCAGCCATCTTGCTACACCTGTGTTGTCATTTCCTGTCCAGCCCAGTGCACTTCCGTCCGGCGGCCATCTTGGTACACCCGGAAGGCCTAAATAAGGCATATACCCAGTTCTCCCTGTTCTAAACCAGGATGGTTCCTACCACACTCCCGTTTTCCCCAATATGGAAGCGTCACATTCACAAGCTGGATATATGAATGACAATGCGTTTGAGCCGGATGATCAACAACCTCAAGCAGGAAGGATGCCGATAGGTATGACTCCCAAACCTATGTCAGATGTCCAATTGAATGACGATGCATCTGAATGGAGTGATCAACAGCTGCAAGCGACAAGGGCGCCAATAGATTTGATTCCCAAACCCACGCGCAGTGGAGTACAACCTAAACAGGAACAGTACATAAGACAACACCGTCATTTAAGATTACCGGAAGGGGCACCAGTAATGTATGTCGCTTTTACCCCATCACAAGCAGCGGCCTTAGTGATGAGTCTGCCTGACCCAGAGAAACAGCCAATGCCCTTTTACCGCAGGGTAGTGCAGATACAAGAAACTTACTCAGCTGCTTGGAAAGACCTGCTCAGTCTATGCCAAATTAAAGCAGGACATGTTTTCTGGCCAGTTATGCAGACGGCCTTCAATGATGCCTGCCTGACAAGTGTTATTTCCTATTCTTCAGGCGTGGAGTTCTGTGCCCAGCTCCATGACTGGGAAAAGGAGAAATTGGCGGATCAGACTACCACGATTCAAGACATCACCCAAGATAGGGGGAGTCTGTGGAGAACTATTATGCCAGACTCATACAGGCCTTTGATGATCTGGGCTTTTCTCAATATGAAAAGGCACACACACACATGCTCTCAACTGCTTTTGTCTCAGGGCTGAAAGAAGATATCAGGAAAGGTCTGATGGTGGCCCGCCCTGAATACCGTTCTATGAAGATGTCTGACTTACTGTTGGTGGCCAGAGGCATAGAAAATCAAAAAGGGAAAAAACCAGCGCCCCTTATGGTGGTCAATGACGAAGATCCCACCTACACATGTCCACCACCATTGCCCAATATCAGGGAAAGGATCACCTGTTATAACTGTGGGAAACGGGGACACTTTAGAAGAGAATGCAGAGCCCCGAGATATCCCAGATAAGACAGGGACCCCCAGGAAGGGCAGTGCGAATATCAACCACCACGCCCCAACTCTTGTTAGGAAATGGGCAAACCCGTGTCACCCCTTATGGCAGTATTCTCAAACAAGACTGGGGGACTGTGTAGCTGTAATTCAGGATATTCCCCAACCTAAAGCAGCTAAACAACTGCATGCCTTTCTTGGACTTATATCCTACTGCAGGGCATGGATCCCTGATGCATCGGTCCGTATGCAACCATTTTATGATGCTCTCAAGTCTGTGCCATTTACCTTGTCAAGCGAGGCCCTGGACAATTTTATTCTGCTGAAGCAAGCAATATCCACCGCTCCTGCCTTGGGACTTCCAGATTATGAGAAACCTTTCAAACTGTGTCAGAAAAGCAAGGCCACTCCACGGAGGTCCTAGCTCAACAACATGGAGGGCAAACCAGACCCATTGGATACTATTCTTGCCATTTGGACCCCGTAGCTAGGGGTGGTTCTACATGTCTAAGAGCTGTCTTTGCTGCTCAAACTCTGCTGGATAAGACCTCGTTTTAGCACACCCCTTACTTCTGGCACCGCATGACATTGCCGCCATCGTGAATCAGGTACAACCCCGACACCTGTCCACAGCTAGACATCTACGGTTGCAAAACTCCCTCCTCATTCCTGACAATGTGACCCTCCAAAGGTGTCTTGCCCTCAACCCAGCCACTCTTCTGCCATTTTTCGAGGGGGGAGAAGAAGGCGAAGGTGAAGAAGGAGACCCCTGCACTACTCCACATGACTGCCTTGAAATGATGCGCATGGAAACCACACATCTCCCTACAGTGAGTGAAATTCCTCTGGAAAACCCTGATTACACACTTTTTGTGGATGGCTCCATATATGCAGATGAAAGAGGAAAGTACCACACAGGTTATGCTGTGACCTCGGAATTTGAAATCCTACAATCAGGAGTATTATCACCAACTTTCTCTGCCCAGGAAGCAGAGCTTCAAGCCCTCACTACAGCGTGTAAGATGGCAGAAGGTAAAAGAGCTAATATTTACACAGACTCAAGGTACGCCTTTGGAGTAGCTTATGACTTCGGTATCATCTGGAAAGCCAGATGCTGGAACACTGGTAAAACACGGCCCAGCCATCAAGGATTTAATGGATGCACTGCTCCTGCCTGACCAAGTGGCTGTCTTGAAGGTTAAAGCACATGGTAAACTGAATTCTCAAGAGGCCAGAGGGAACCACTTGGCGGATATAGCTGCCAAAGAAGCAACGAAAAACCAACGAAAAACGTCTGAGGTGGCTGAAGAGGAGAGTGAGACCTTAGTACAGATACTTTTGGCAGTGCATGTGCCATCTGACAAGCAATACCTGATTTTTATGTAAATGGCCGCTTATACAGAAGAAAGGCTGGAATGGATTGATAAAGGAGCAGACTACGATGGAGAATTGTATTCGATGAAAGGAAAAACTTGTTTACCAAAACATATGTATCCAGCAGTTGTCCAATGGACGCATGGACATGCACATCTCTCTAAGAACTTAATGAACTCACTGATCAGCAAGTATTACTGGGCTCCAGGGATAACCACGTTAACCAGAAATTACTGCGCCTCGTGTGTAGTATATGCAAAATGCAATCCGGGGAGGACGGAAAAGACACCGCAAAAACATCTGGCAAAACGTCTCTATCCATTCCAGAGGATACAAATTGATCATATACAGATGCCAAAAAGTGGCCGATATGAATATGCCCTAGTGGTGGTGGACATGTTCTCTGGTTGGCCGGAAGCCTATGCTGTTACAAACATGACAGCCAAGACCACGGCTAAGAAAATACTGAGTGAGGTAGTCTGTAGATTTGGGGTCCCAGAGGTAATTGAGAGTGATCAGGGTCCAGCCTTCACAGCAACCCTTATAAAAGAGATTTGGACAGCACTGGGGGTCGAGTTGGTCCTACACACCCCATATCACCGTCAAAGCAGTGGGAAGGTAGAAAGGATGAATGGGACTCTAAAAAACAGGATGCTAAGGATGGCCCAAGAGACTAACATGAGTTGGCCAGACAGTTTGCCCATTGCCCTGTTTAGTGTCAAACACATCCCCCTGGGGGAAACGTCCCCTTATGAGATTTTGTTTAGCTCAGCCCCCAGACTTGGCTGTTACTTTCTGCAACAGTTGCAATTCATGTGTTAACTGATTATGTGACTGCATTATCACGTGAATTAACCTGTATCTATGTCCAAGTGTTTTCTCCATTCCAGATTCTGAGTCAGATACAGGAATTCACAGCCTATTACCCGGAGATTGGGTATTAGTAAAGACATTTATGAGGAAACATTCCCTTGAGCCAAGATATGATGGTCCATTCTAAGTTCTGCTGACCACAGACCCTTCTGACAAGGTGGCCGGGAAGAACACTTGGATACACGCCTCCCACTGCAAGAAAGTCCCAAACCCTGAGGAAAAGGCGTCATCTACACCATGACAACTATGTTGTATATCCTTTTTCTTATAAGTCTGACAGAGGCTCAACAGGTGGATATCACCGAAATAGGTGACACCACTATATTTTGGTACAACTCATCCAACACTTACCGTATTTTTCGCTCCATAAGACGCACCTGACCATAAGACGCACCTAGGTTTTAGAGGTGAAAAACAAGAAAAAAAAATATTCTGAACCAATGGACTGCAGACATAGTACAGGGGATGACCAGAGACTGCGGACACAGTACAGGAGATGACAAGAGACTGCAGACATAGTACAGGGGATGACCAGAGACTGCGGACAGTACAGGAGATGACCAGAGACTGCAGACATAGTACAGGAGATGACCAGAGACTGCGGACAAAGTACAGGGGATGACCAAGAGACTGCGGACATAGTACAGGAGATGACCAGAGACTGCAGAAACAGTACAGGAGATGACCAGAGACTGCGGACACAGTACAGGAGATGACCAGAGACTGCGGACACAGTACAGGAGATGACCAGAGACTGCGGACACAGTACAGGAGATGACCAGGGACTGCGGACACAGTGCAGGAGATGACCAGAGACTGCAGACACAGTGCAGGAGATGACCAGAGACTGCGGACACAGTGCAGGGAATGACCAGAGACTGCGGACAGTGCAGGGGATGACCAGAGACTGCGGACAGTGCAGGGAATGACCAGAGACTGCGGACAGTGCAGGGAATGACCAGAGACTGCAGACAGTACAGGGAATGACCAGAGACTGCAGACAGTACAGGGGATGACCAGAGACTGCGGACAGTGCAGGGAATGACCAGAGACTGCAGACAGTGCAGGGGATGACCAGAGACTGCGGACAGTGCAGGGAATGACCAGAGACTGCAGACAGTGAAGGGGATGACCAGAGACTGCTGACCTTTGGGGAGGGAGGGGGAGCGGGTACCTGAATTTGACAGGTACCCGCTCCCACTTCCGCGGAGTTGCCTTCCCTCTTCTTCCCGGGCCGGCTTCTGTGACAGCCGGGTGCCCACTGCGCAGGTGCAAGAAGCGCTTCGCTTTGTGAATGGCCTTTCATGTGTCCCAGAAGACACCGGATCATTCACAAAGCGCAGCACATGCGCAGTGGGCACCCGGCTGTCACAGAAGCCAGCGCGGGAAGACTGTGCAGCGCTGGAGCGAGGAACAGGTAAGGCCCTGCAGGGGAGAACAGCTGAGCGGCCGGCCCGGTATTCTGACATGGTGGCGGCAGAAATACCGGACCGGCCGCTTTACATTCGCTCCATAAGACGCACTGACATTTTCCCCCCTTTTTGGGGGGGAAAAAAGTGCGTCTTATGGTGCGAAAAATACGGTATGTAGTTATTTTCACCTTTGATTTCTGTAGTATAGATCCCATGTGGTGCTATGACCGTAATCTATATGATCTTGACATAATGAGCATGTTCCGATAGTAGTGAGTAAATATACATATGTGTCATGGATGATTACTGGGAACCAAAAGATTAGAACCAGATTGGAAGGGATTTGGACTGGTGAGTATGCCCTTGCAAAGGCCATTATGCCTCTCCACATCCTAGCAGAAAATATCCCTGACCCAACGCCTGGCCGTAGGAGGAAGCGAAAAGCTCCTTCTGGTAGTTTTGACCCACAAGTGTATATAGATGCCATTGGAGTCCCAAGGGGGGTGCCTAATAAATTCAAAGCCAGAGACCAAGTAAAGCAGGCTTCGAATCCCTGATTCCCATGATAACTGTTAATAAAAAATGTAGATTGGATAAATTACATATACTACAACCAACAGAGGTTTGTGAATTACACCAGGGATTAGAGATGAGCGAAGTATTCAAAAATTCGATTCGGCTGATTCGGCGAATTCGAGGAATAAATTCGATTCGATGCAAATATATTCGCTGCGAATTTAACTTATAAAAAGGGTGTTTCTAGGCTTCAGAGAGCCTTTATATTAGTGCAGAACACTGTACCTTTAATTTAAATGCCCTTGGAGTCTGCTGGGGAAGAGAAATAATACTGTCAGTCAGTATGACATGCAAATGAGTGCCGTCGATCTTAGAATCACCGCACACTTCACTCATTTGGGCAGTCACGGGGCCAAAACCAGAGTGTGGAGCCACAGTGTGGTGGTGGAGGCAGCAGCAATGGGAGGCCATACAGCACCCTATGACACAATGGAACCCACCAGCAGTGTGAGGAGACCTGAAAGTGGCACATGGCAGAGTGTGGCGATGGAGACAGCAGCAATGGGAGGCCGTACAGGGACCCATGAGACACTCTGGACCTGGCAGCAGCATGAGGAGGCGGTACGGGGGCCCATGGCAGATTACGGGCCTGGCAGCAGCAATGGGAGGCCCGTAATCTGCCAGCACCCTATGACAAAATGGAACCCACCAGCAGTGTGAGGAGACCTGAAAGTGGCACATGGCAGAGTGTGGCGATGGAGACAGCAGCAATGGGAGGCCGTACAGGGACCCATGAGACACTCTGGACCTGGCAGCACCATGAGGAGGCGGTACGGGGGCCCATGGCAGATTACAGGCCTGGCAGCAGCAATGAGAGGCCCGTAATCTGCCAGCACCCTATGACAAAATGGAACCCACCAGCAGTGTGAGGAGACCTGAAAGTGGCACATGGCAGAGTGTGGCGATGGAGACAGCAGCAATGGGAGGCTGTACAGGGACCCATGAGACACTCTGTACCTGGCAGCAGCATGAGGAGGCGGTACAGGGGCCCATGGCAGATTACGGGCCTGGCAGCAGCAATGGGAGGCCCGTAATCTGCCAGCACCCTATGACAAAATGGAACGCACCAGCAGTGTGAGGAGACCTGAAAGTGGCACATGGCAGAGTGTGGCGATGGAGACAGCAGCAATGGGAGGCCGTACAGGGACCCATGAGAGACTCTGGACCTGGCAGCAGCATGAGGAGGCGGTACGGGGGCCCATGGCAGATTACGGGCCTGGCAGCAGCAATGGGAGGCCCGTAATCTGCCAGCACCCTATGACAAAATGGAACCCACCAGCAGTGTGAGGAGACCTGAAAGTGGCACATGGCAGAGTGTGGCGATGGAGACAGCAGCAATGGGAGGCTGTACAGGGACCCATGAGACACTCTGGACCTGGCAGCAGCATGAGGAGGCGGTACGGGGGCCCATGGCAGATTACGGGCCTGGCAGCAGCAATGGGAGGCCCGTAATCTTCCAGCACCCTATGACAAAATGGAACCCACCGGCAGTGTGAGGAGACCTGAAAGTGGCACATGGCAGAGTGTGGCGATGGAGACAGCAGCAATGGGAGGCCGTACAGGGACCCATGAGACACTCTGGACCTGGCAGCAGCATGAGGAGGCGGTACGGGGGCCCATCGCAGATTACGGGCCTGGCAGCAGCAATGGGAGGCCCGTAATCTGCCAGCACCCTATGACAAAATGGAACCCACCAGCAGTGTGAGGAGACCTGAAAGTGGCACATGGCAGAGTGTGGCGATGGAGACAGCAGCAATGGGAGGCCGTACAGGGACCCATGACACACTCTGGATCTGGCAGCAGCATGAGGAGGCGGTACAGGGGCCCATGGCAGATTACGGGCCTGGCAGCAGCAATGGGAGGCCCGTAATCTGCCAGCACCCTATGACAAAATGGAACCCACCAACAGTGTAAGGAGACCTGAAAGTGGCACATGGCAGAGTCTGGCGATGAAGTCAGCAGCAATGGGAGGCCGTACAGGGACCCATGACACACTCTGGACCTGGCAGCAGCAAGAGGAGGCGGTACAGGGGCCCATGGCAGAGTGGCGAAGCGTAAGCAGCTTAAATTGAAGGCCATACAGAGGCCTATGTTAAAAATAATAACATGTTTGGGGCATGATTCATGGCGTATTTAGTCAGTTGTGTCAGGAACTGGTGGTTTGAAATCCAGACTAATCCACGCCTGATTCATTTTCACAAACGTGAGTCTCTCCACACTTTGGGTGGACAGTCGTGTCCTCCGCGGAGTTACAATACCTCCTGCCGCACTAAACACGCGCTCCGATGCCACACTACTGGCCGGGCATGACAGCCTTTCAAGGGCAAATTCAGCTAGTTGGGGCCAAAGGTCAAGTTTTGTTGCCCAGTAGTCAAGGGGATTGTCTACCTCGGTTGGCAGGGTGCTGTCCAAGTAGGCCTAAGCCTGTTGTTTGAGGTCCTGCTCCAGGTCCACCTGATGCTGCTGCTGCTGCGGCTGGTTAGTAGTTTCCTCACTGCGCTGGTGAAGAAAGCTACTCATCATCGACTGCAGACTGAGGCAGCTGCTGCTGGTGGAGCTGCCACTGCTCCTACCACCCCACCCCTCCCCTGCTGCCATGGCAGCGGAACGCGAACGCACAGGGCCCACAGTGTCTGAGGATGGACGTTGGCTCAGAAAGGCAGAGACCAACTGACTACATAGGTGGTTTTTATAGTACGTTATTTTGGCCTCCCTCTCAGCAGGTGTGAAAAAGGCCACCATTTTTGAACGGTAGCGAAGGTCCAACAAGGTGGACAGCCAAAAGTCATCCCTCTGTCTGATGGTTATTATTCGGCTGTCGCTACGCAAGCAACCGAGCATGCTATGGGCCATTTGTGCCAAGGAATGCGAGGGACTCCCTGCATCCATCTCCACAGCATACTGCCACGGTGCGTCTGGGTCCTCTGTCTCCTCCTCCTCCTCTACCAGATGCTCCTGCTCCTCCACTCCTGTCCGCTGAGTGGAAAAACCACCCATTTCACTCAATAATTCCTGAGCACCAATGTCCTCCTCTACCTCCTCCTCTTCTTCCTGTCCTGCCCCCACAGGGGTGATGTGGCGTTGAGATCTGTGCGCCACGTCTACCGCACCCTGACCAGCCATTGTTAACAGCATTTGTTCCAGGATGTGCAACAGAGGAATGACGTCATTCATCCCATAGTCCTGCCGACTCATGAATAGCGTGGCCTCCTCAAAGGGTCTGAGCAAGCGGCAGGTGTCACGCATGAGCTGCCAATGGCTGACATCTAAGTTACACAGGGGAGTACCTTTATCCGCTTGTAACATCAGGAAATCGGTGATGGCCTTTCCCTGTTCGTAAAGGCGGTCTAACATATATAGGGTTGAATTCCACCTTGTTGCAACGTCACAGCATGAGGAGTCGGTACGGGGGCCCATGGCAGATTACGGGCCTGGCAGCAGCAATGGGAGGCCCGTAATCTGCCAGCACCCTATGACAAAATGGAACCCACCAGCAGTGTGAGGAGACCTGAAAGTGGCACATGGCAGAGTGTGGCGATGGAGACAGCAGCAATGGGAGGCCGTACAGGGACCCATGACAGATTACGGGCCTGGCAGCAGCATGAGGAGGCGGTACAGGGGCCCATGACAGATTACGGGCCTGGCAGCAGCAATGGGAGGCCCGTAATCTGCCAGCACCCTATGACAAAATGGAACCCACCAGCAGTGTGAGGAGACCTGAAAGTGGCACATGGCAGAGTGTGGCGATGGAGACAGCAGCAATGGGAGGCCGTACAGGGACCCATGAGAGACTCTGGACCTGGCAGCAGCATGAGGAGGCGGTACGGGGGCCCATGGCAGATTACGGGCCTGGCAGCAGCAATGGGAGGCCCGTAATCTGCCAGCACCCTATGACAAAATGGAACACACCAGCAGTGTGAGGAGACCTGAAAGTGGCACATGGCAGAGTGTGGCGATGGAGACAGCAGCAATGGGAGGCCGTACAGGGACCCATGACACACTCTGGGCCTGGCAGCAGCATGAGGAGGCGGTACGGGGGCCCATGGCAGATTACAGGCCTGGCAGCAGCAATGGGAGGCCCGTAATCTGCCAGCACCCTATGACAAAATGGAACCCACCAGCAGTGTGAGGAGACCTGAAAGTGGCACATGGCAGAGTGTGGCGATGGAGACAGCAGCAATGGGAGGCCGTACAGGGACCCATGAGAGACTCTGGACCTGGCAGCAGCATGAGGAGGCGGTACGGGGGCCCATGGCAGATTACGGGCCTGGCAGCAGCAATGGGAGGCCCGTAATCTGCCAGCACCCTATGACAAAATGGAACACACCAGCAGTGTGAGGAGACCTGAAAGTGGCACATGGCAGAGTGTGGCGATGGAGACAGCAGCAATGGGAGGCCGTACAGGGACCCATGACACACTCTGGACCTGGCAGCAGCATGAGGAGCCGGTACGGGGGCCCATGGCAGATTACGGGCCTGGCAGCAGCAATGGGAGGCCCGTAATCTGCCAGCACCCTATGACAAAATGGAACACACCAGCAGTGTGAGGAGACCTGAAAGTGGCACATGGCAGAGTGTGGCAATGGAGACAGCAGCAATGGGAGGCCGTACAGGGACCCATGACAGATTACGGGCCTGGCAGCAGCATGAGGAGGCGGTACAGGGGCCCATGACAGATTACGGGCCTGGCAGCAGCAATGGGAGGCCCGTAATCTGCCAGCACCCTATGACAAAATGGAACCCACCAGCAGTGTGAGGAGACCTGAAAGTGGCACATGGCAGAGTGTGGCGATGGAGACAGCAGCAATGGGAGGCCGTACAGGGAGCCATGAGAGACTCTGGACCTGGCAGCAGCATGAGGAGGCGGTACGGGGGCCCATGGCAGATTACGGGCCTGGCAGCAGCAATGGGAGGCCCGTAATCTGCCAGCACCCTATGACAAAATGGAACCCACCAGCAGTGTGAGGAGACCTGAAAGTGGCACATGGCAGAGTGTGGCGATGGAGACAGCAGCAATGGGAGGCCGTACAGGGACCCATGAGACACTCTGGACCTGGCAGCAGCATGAGGAGGCGGTACAGGGGCCCATGACAGATTACGGGCCTGGCAGCAGCAATGGGAGGCCCGTAATCTGCCAGCACCCTATGACAAAATGGAACACACCAGCAGTGTGAGGAGACCTGAAAGTGGCACATGGCAGAGTGTGGCGATGGAGACAGCAGCAATGGGAGGCCGTACAGGGACCCATGAGAGACTCTGGACCTGGCAGCACCATGAGGAGGCGGTACGGGGGCCCATGGCAGATTACGGGCCTGGCAGCAGCAATGGGAGGCCCGTAATCTGCCAGCACCCTATGACAAAATGGAACCCACCAGCAGTGTGAGGAGACCTGAAAGTGGCACATGACAGAGTGTGGCGATGGAGACAGCAGCAATGGGAGGCCATACAGGGACCCATGAGAGACTCTGGACCTGGCAGCAGCATGAGGAGGCGGTACAGGGGCCCATGGCAGATTACGGGCCTGGCAGCAGCAATGGGAGGCCCGTAATCTGCCAGCACCCTATGACAAAATGGAACACACCAGCAGTGTGAGGAGACCTGAAAGTGGCACATGGCAGAGTGTGGCGATGGAGACAGCAGCAATGGGAGGCCGTACAGGGACCCATGACACACTCTGGACCTGGCAGCAGCATGAGGAGGCGGTACGGGGGCCCATGGCAATTTACGGGCCTGGCAGCAGCAATGGGAGGCCCGTAATCTGCCAGCACCCTATGACAAAATGGAACCCACCAGCAGTGTGAGGAGACCTGAAAGTGGCACATGGCAGAGTGTGGCGATGGAGACAGCAGCAATGGGAGGCCGTACAGGGACCCATGAGAGACTCTGGACCTGGCAGCAGCATGAGGAGGCGGTACGGGGGCCCATGGCAGATTACGGGCCTGGCAGCAGCAATGGGAGGCCCGTAATCTGCCAGCACCCTATGACAAAATGGAACACACCAGCAGTGTGAGGAGACCTGAAAGTGGCACATGGCAGAGTGTGGCGATGGAGACAGCAGCAATGGGAGGCCGTACAGGGACCCATGAGACACTCTGGACCTGGCAGCAGCATGAGGAGGCGGTACAGGGGCCCATGGCAGATTACGGGCCTGGCAGCAGCAATGGGAGGTCCGTAATCTGCCAGCACCCTATGACAAAATGGAACACACCAGCAGTGTGAGGAGACCTGAAAGTGGCACATGGCAGAGTGTGGAGATGGAGACAGCAGCAATGGGAGGCCGTACAGGGACCCATGACACACTCTGGACCTGGCAGCAGCATGAGGAGCCGGTACGGGGGCCCATGGCAGATTACGGGCCTGGCAGCAGCAATGGGAGGCCCGTAATCTGCCAGCACCCTATGACAAAATGGAACACACCAGCAGTGTGAGGAGACCTGAAAGTGGCACATGGCAGAGTGTGGCGATGGAGACAGCAGCAATGGGAGGCCGTACAGGGACCCATGAGAGACTCTGGACCTGGCAGCAGCATGAGGAGGTGGTACGGGGGCCCATGGCAGATTACGGGCCTGGCAGCAGCAATGGGAGGCCCGTAATCTGCCAGCACCCTATGAGAAAATGGAACCCACCAGCAGTGTGAGGAGACCTGAAAGTGGCACATGGCAGAGTGTGGCGATGGAGACAGCAGCAATGGGAGGCCGTACAGGGACCCATGAGAGACTCTGGACCTGGCAGCAGCATGAGGAGGCGGTACGGGGGCCCATGGCAGATTACGGGCCTGGCAGCAGCAATGGGAGGCCCGTAATCTGCCAGCACCCTATGACAAAATGGAACCCACCAGCAGTGTGAGAAGACCTGAAAGTGGCACATGGCAGAGTGTGGCGATGGAGATAGCAGCAATGGGAGGCCGTACAGGGACCCATGAGACACTCTGGACCTGGCAGCAGCATGAGGAGGCGGTACAGGGGCCCATGGCAGATTACGGGCCTGGCAGCAGCAATGGGAGGCTCGTAATCTGCCAGCACGCTATGACAAAATGGAACCCACCAGCAGTGTGAGAAGACCTGAAAGTGGCACATGGCAGAGTGTGGCGATGGAGATAGCAGGAATGGGAGGCCGTACAGGGACCCATGAGAGACTCTGGACCTGGCAGCAGCATGAGGAGGCGGTACAGGGGCCCATGGCAGATTACGGGCCTGGCAGCAGCAATGGGAGGCCCGTAATCTGCCAGCACCCTATGACAAAATGGAACACACCAGCAGTGTGAGGAGACCTGAAAGTGGCACATGGCAGAGTGTGGCGATGGAGACAGCAGCAATGGGAGGCCGTACAGGGACCCATGAGACACTCTGGACCTGGCAGCAGCATGAGGAGGCGGTACGGGGGCCCATGGCAGATTACGGGCCTGGCAGCAGCAATGGGAGGCCCGTAATCTGCCAGCACCCTATGACAAAATGGAACCCACCAGCAGTGTGAGGAGACCTGAAAGTGGCACATGGCAGAGTGTGGCGATGGAGACAGCAGCAATGGGAGGCCGTACAGGGACCCATGAGAGACTCTGGACCTGGCAGCAGCATGAGGAGCCGGTACAGGGGCCCATGGCAGATTACGGGCCTGGCAGCAGCAATGGGAGGCCCGTAATCTGCCAGCACCCTATGACAAAATGGAACACACCAGCAGTGTGAGGAGACCTGAAAGTGGCACATGGCAGAGTGTGGCGATGGAGACAGCAGCAATGGGAGGCCGTACAGGGACCCATGAGACACTCTGGACCTGGCAGCAGCATGAGGAGGCAGGCAGAACCGCCGTATCTTTATCACGGTTTTCCCAGGCCACCAAATGGCGACGCTGCATATGCTGACGCAACGCTGTAGTCCCAACATGGGCCCCCTGGCCACGCTTGACTTTCTGGCCACATAGTCGACATACGGCTACGTTTACTTCCTCGGGCGGCTTGACGAAAAATTGCCACACCGCCGAGTAGGAAACTTTGCCCCCGCTACTCCTCACTGGCTGACTGCTACTTCCTCCGTGCACACCGGCACCACTACTGGCCGTGGTGGTAGGCTGCAATGGAGCTGGTGCTCTACTCCGTGGCCGTTTGCCTCCACTGACACTGCTGCGACCCTGCTGCCTCCTGGGCAACCCACCGACTGTTTTGCTCGCTGCCAAGCTGCCACCCTCTTCTCCTGATGATGCGGAAGCAATAGCCTGATGACGACGAGGCTGCCAAGTGCGATCAGCCTCATCATCATCAATTAGGGTCTCCGCCTCACTACTAGCCCCCTCGGCTACGTGTGGGTCAGGAGACAGACCTGTCTCTAGACCGGCTACCAAGCCACTCTCCTCACCAGTACTTCTTCGCCTGGCTGCTGAAGAGGCGGATGTCTCTCCCCGTTCCTGACCGCCCTCTGTTAGCTCTTCCTCACTGTACAGTGGGGCTGAGCCCACAGCATGCGATACTTCGCTTGGTGAGGGAACACCAAAGGACAGGGGCAGGTAGAGGACACGTGATTTCAGTGGGCTTGCTCCCGGGCCATGCCAACTAACGGTTGTGTCTGACGTACCCACCGACCGTTGGCTGTAGGTGTCAGAGGTGACCTGGGAAGAGGAAGACGACCGAGCCAACCAATCGATGACGGCAGGGTTGTCGGTGGAGACACGACCGCTGGATGACACCGGGAGCACTGGCCTCTGGCTGCGACTAGTCCTCGACCCCTTCCTCTGCTGCCACGTCTGCTCGCTCCTAAAACATTGCCTCCTCTGCCACTCCTCTGCGTGTTGTCTGACATACTCTTTAATTCAACGATTCTGTGTCCCTGAGTAACAATTCTGTGTCCCTCAGTAACAATTCTGTGTCTGTCCCTGAGTAACAATTCTGTGTCCCTGAGTAACAATTCTGTGTCCCTCAGTAACAATTCTGTGTCCCTGAGTAACAATTCTGTGTCCCTGAGTAACAATTCTGTGTCCCTCAGTAACAATTCTGTGTCCCTCAGTAACAATTCTGTGTCTGTCCCTGAGTAACAATTCTGTGTCCCTGAGTAACAATTCTGTGTCTTTCAGTAACAATTCTGTGTCTGTCCCTGAGTAACAATTCTGTGTCCCTCAGTAACAATTCTGTGTCCCTCAGTAACAATTCTGTGTCTGTCCCTGTGTAACAATTCTGTGTCCCTGAGTAACAATTCTGTGTCCCTGAGTAACAATTCTGTGTCCCTGAGTAACAATTCTATGTCCCTCAGTAACAATTCTGTGTCCCTCAGTAACAATTCTGTGTCTGTCCCTGAGTAACAATTCTGTGTCCCTAAGTAACAATTCTGTGTCCCTGAGTAACAATTCTGTGTCCCTCAGTAACAATTCTGTGTCCCTCAGTAACAATTCTGTGTCTGTCCCTGAGTAACAATTCTGTGTCCCTCAGTAACAATTCTGTGTCTGTCCCTGAGTAACAATTCTGTTTCCCTCAGTAACAATTCTGTGTCCCTCAGTAACAATTCTGTGTCCCTCAGTAACAATTCTGTGTCCCTCAGTAACAATTCTGTGTCTGTCCCTGAGTAACAATTCTGTGTCCCTCAGTAACAATTCTGTGTCCCTCAGTAACAATTCTGTGTCCCTCAGTAACAATTCTGTGTCTGTCCCTCAGTAACAATTCTGTGTCCCTCAGTAACAATTCTGTGTCCCTCAGTAACAATTCTGTGTCTGTCCCTGAGTATCAATTCTGTGTCCCTGAGTAACAATTCTGTGTCCCTCAGTAACAATTCTGTGTCCCTGAGTAACAATTCTGTGTCCCTCAGTAACAATTCTGTGTCTGTCCCTGAGTAACAATTCTGTGTCCCTCAGTAACAATTCTGTGTCCCTCAGTAACAATTCTGTGTCTGTCCCTGAGTAACAATTCTGTGTCCCTCAGTAACAATTCTGTGTCCCTGAGTAACAATTCTGTGTCCCTCAGTAACAATTCTGTGTCCCTCAGTAACAATTCTGTGTCTGTCCCTGAGTAACAATTCTGTGTCCCTCAGTAACAATTCTGTGTCCCTCAGTAAAAATTCTGTGTCTGTCCCTGAGTAACAATTCTGTGTCCCTCAGTAACAATTCTATGTCCCTCAGTAACAATTCTGTGTCTGTCCCTGAGTAACAATTCTGTGTCCCCCAGTAACAATTCTGTGTCCCTCAGTAACAATTCTGTGTCCCTCAGTAACAATTCTGTGTCTGTCCCTGAGTAACAATTCTGTGTCCCTGAGTAACAATTCTGTGTCCCTGAGTAACAATTCTGTGTCCCTGAGTAACAATTCTGTGTCCCTCAGTAACAATTCTGTGTCTGTCCCTGAGTAACAATTCTGTGTCCCTAAGTAACAATTCTGTGTCCCTGAGTAACAATTCTGTGTCCCTCAGTAACAATTCTGTGTCCCTCAGTAACAATTCTGTGTCTGTCCCTGAGTAACAATTTTGTGTCCCTCAGTAACAATTCTGTGTCTGTCCCTGAGTAACAATTCTGTTTCCCTCAGTAACAATTCTGTGTCCCTCAGTAACAATTCTGTGTCCCTCAGTAACAATTCTGTGTCTGTCCCTGAGTAACAATTCTGTGTCTGTCCCTGCGACTAGTCCTCGACCCCTTCCTCTGCTGCCACGTCTGCTCGCTCCTAAAACATTGCCTCCTCTGCCACTCCTCTGCGTGTTGTCTGACATACTCTTTAATTCAACGATTCTGTGTCCCTGAGTAACAATTCTGTGTCCCTCAGTAACAATTCTGTGTCTGTCCCTGAGTAACAATTCTGTGTCCCTGAGTAACAATTCTGTGTTCCTCAGTAACAATTCTGTGTCCCTGAGTAACAATTCTGTGTCCCTGAGTAACAATTCTGTGTCCCTCAGTAACAATTCTGTGTCCCTCAGTAACAATTCTGTGTCTGTCCCTGAGTAACAATTCTGTGTCCCTCAGTAACAATTCTGTGTCCCTCAGTAAAAATTCTGTGTCTGTCCCTGAGTAACAATTCTGTGTCCCTCAGTAACAATTCTGTGTCCCTCAGTAACAATTCTGTCTGTCCCTGAGTAACAATTCTGTGTCCCCCAGTAACAATTCTGTGTCCCCCAGTAACAATTCTGTGTCCCTCAGTAACAATTCTGTGTCCCTCAGTAACAATTCTGTGTCTGTCGCTGAGTAACAATTCTGTGTCCGTGAGTAACAATTCTGTGTCCCTCAGTAAAAATTCTGTGTCCCTCAGTAACAATTCTGTGTCCCTCAGTAACAATTCTGTGTCTGTCTCTGAGTAACAATTCTGTGTCTGTCCCTGAGTAACAATTCTGTGTCTGTCCCTCAGTAACAATTCTGTGTCCCTCAGTAACAATTCTGTATCCCTCAGTAACAATTCTGTGTCCCTCAGTAACAATTCTGTGTCCCTCAGTAAAAATTCTGTGTCTGTCCCTGAGTAACAATTCTGTGTCTGTCCCTCAGTAACAATTCTGTGTCCCTCAGTAACAATTCTGTGTCCCTCAGTAACAATTCTGTGTCCCTCAGTAACAATTCTGTGTCTGTCCCTGAGTAACAATTCTGTGTCTGTCCCTGAGTAACAATTCTGTGTCTGTCCCTGAGTAACAATTCTGTGTCTGTCCCTCAGTAACAATTCTGTGTCCCTCAGTAACAATTCTGTGTCCCTCAGTAACAAAATTTCGATTCGCGCATCCGAAGTCTGCTAATTTTCGGATTCGGCGCGAATCGAAATTTTCCTAATATTCGAAACGAATTCCACTTCGCCAAGTTCGATTCGCTCATCTCTACCAGGGATGCCCTCCAAGGAATCGTTGACCAGTTAGCCCCTACATCCTACATGACATTCCAGAATAGGATGGCTCTGGACATGATTTTAGAGGAAAAAGAGGTTTCTGTAAAATGATAGAAGGAACCGGAACATGTTGTACATATATTCCTGACAATACTGGCCGAATGGTAAGGTTACTCTGGCTATAAAGAAATTAGAAGATCTGTCAGTGGAGCTGAAGAAGAACTCAGGTATCACAGATCCGTGGGATCAATATTTTAGCTGGATGAGTGGGTGGCAAAAAGTGCTCGCCCAAATAGGGGTAACTGTACTAATAATTCTAGTTTTTAGCTCTGATTGTATGTTGTATTCTATAATTTGTAAAGAAGTTAATAAGCAAGGTTGTAGACAACAGCACACCTACATTTCTCCATCAAGAAGAGGAGGACCCTTTTGTGATGGAAGAGGATAAACCTTTCACTCCTCTACGGTCCCTCCCCGCCAATAGTAATTTCACAATTTTGTAGGGATAGCATCTGACTTCCTTATGTACAAAGTCTGTGGCAAGGGGGGTGATGAAATAGTCATCACCCGTCTAACGTGCAGCATAAAAGAGTTCCAAGGTACATAAGGACAGATAAGCTAGGCTTTATAGGGACAGAGTAAAATAGTCATTTTAAGGGGGGACTGTGATGGATTTGGTAAAATGCCTATTCTGTTTTCTGTTTAAAATATACATTTTATACATATTTACTTTTATACTTTTTTATATTTCTAAATGTATGTGTTGTGTATATGTGTATGTATGTGTATATATGTATATGTGTATGTATGTGTATATATGTATATGTGTATGTATGTGTTTATATGTATATGTGTATGTATGTGTGTATATATATATATATATATATGTATATATGTGTGTATATATATGTATGTGTGTATATATGTATATATATATATGTATGTGTGTATATATGTATATGTATGTGTGTATATATGTATATATATGTATGTATGTGTGTATATATGTATATATATGTGTGTGTATATATATATATATATGTATATATGTGTATATGTATATATATATGTGTATATGTATATATATATGTATATATATGTGTATGTATATATATATTGTCTGCTGGGCTTTGTAGTCCTCCTTAACTTGTTTTGCTCAGAGCGATGCTCTCAACCCCTCCCTTCGCACTGAGACGTTTTCACTTAGACTTTGGGAATGTGAGGAGGAGTGGAAAGATAACGGGATGAGAAGCAAGCATCAAGTTTCTACATTTCTCCTATATTTCAACCAAGCAAAATGTGCCTTTCAGAATGTGACTGTATATACGTAATAGTGACGTATACTCTATTGTTTTCTATGTATAAAAGGTTAAGCACCGCCCTGCAATAAACAGAGATGAGATGATGTGAAAGTGGTTGTACTGGACAGTTGTCCGTGTAATTATTTTCCGGCGTGCACGCAATCCATATCTCAAAATTAGGAACAGCAGCAGAAATCCTACCCTGAGCCCAATTGTGGTTCTCCCAACCTTTTTATTCTCAAGAGAGAATAAATTCAGTTACTGTAATCTTTCCTCATAGCTGAGCCCCTCCATGCCTTTTATCAGTTTGGTTGCCCTTCTCTGTACTTTCTCCAGTTCCCCAATGTTTTTTGTGAATTGGTGCCCAAAACTGAACTGCATATTCCAGATGAGGTATTACTAATGATTTCTACAGGGATAATATGATATCTCTCTCTGGAGTTTATACCTCTTTTAATACAAGAGAGGATTTTGCTCGCTTTAGAAACCACAGCTTGGCATTGTATACCATTATTAACCTCTTCCATACAGGGCACTTTTACTCCCTTCCTGCCCAAGCCAATTTTCAGGTTTCAGCGCTCTCACACTTTGAATGACAATTGCGCGGTCATACAACATTGTACTCAAGCTAAAATTTTATCATTTTCTTCACACAACTAGAGCTTTCTTTTGGTGGTATTTAATCACCACTGGGGTTTTTTTTTATTCCATAAAAGTTTATTAAGAAGTGACAACATGTTACAGAAAAATACAAAGAAATGCACGCACAGCATCATTCAGGTCATAGACATAGCTTAAACCAAAATACAGGAAGAAACAAGAAGGTAGAGTGCGACACTGTGAAAAACATAAGCACGTCAGGTTACGACAAAGATAGGCCTGTAATACTCAAGTTTCACAATAATGCGATATAGAAGGTAGTAACAGCACACCTCCATCAGCTGCTTATTAGCGTGCTAGCCTATGCAGGGAGGAAGTGAACCTTCGGAGCCTAAACCAAAAACAGTATGCCATCATGAGACGGAGAGAGCATCACAGTATAAGTGTAGATGTCGTGAGTACCATTGACGATCCTAGACGAGGTAAGCTAACCGCATACCAAGTAATCCTGAATGAAACAATGACTAAGCCTGATCGATGACTAAGAGCCTGTCAAGGAAAGAAGAAAAAAGAATAGAAGAAAGGAAAAGGACAAGAAAAGGAAAAAAAGATGGGAGTCAGAGTAGAGAGAGAGGAGAGAAAAGAAGAGGGGGAAAAAAAAGGGGGGGGGGAGTAGGGGGGGGAGGCGAACAGTAGGGGAAGAGGGAGAAGGGGGGGAAAAAGGAAAAAAGGAAACAAGAGGCCGGAGCTGCGAAGTTTGTGTCAACATTGCTATTGGAAGTCATAAATGGGTGTGTCTAAAACCTAAACACTCACCAAAGCTAAGCAGGCAAATATAAATTACCGAAAAAGGGGGTGAGAACTATGCAGACTATGAAAGGACAAGGGGCATAACCAGAGGTAGGGCTGAGTTCAATCAGGTATCCCGACCCATGAGGGATCTGTATGCAGGGGTAGTTACAAAGTGGGTCCAGCAGGCCCAAACATGAGAGTATTTGGTTGGCATATCAAGTGCAGTCGCAGTCAGTTCCTCCATTTCCGTCACTTTGCCCACTCAAGTGAGCCAATCGCGTATAGTTGGGGGGTGGGTGGAGCCCCATAGAACAGGAAGACAAAGTCTAGCTGCGTTGAGCATATGCATAGCTAGGACCACTGGGGTTTTTATTTTTTGCTAAATTAACAAAAAAAAATTGAAAATTTTGAAAAAAAACCCACGTTTTTTTGTTTCTGTTATAAAAGTTTGCAAATAAATAATTGTTCTTCATAAATTTAGGCCAAGATGTATTCTGCTACATGTCTTTGGTGAAAATAACCCAAATTAGGATGTATTTTTTAGTTTGTAGGAAAGTTATAGAGTTCAGAAACTATTGGCTATAAGTACTTCAGGATTGATCAATATTCAGATATATCCCAATCTAATTTCTTGAGGTCCAAGAATGTCAGAACAGTACAGATATCCTCCAAATGATCCCTTTTTGCAGAGTAGACAGTCCGACGTACTTCATAAGAGGCATGGCGAGTTTTTTGAAGTATTTTTTTGTCATAATTTTCCGGAAAATTAAAAAATTAAAAAAATTATAGTGATCAGTATATATATATATTTTTTTTACACAATTTGCTTATAGCAAAGAATTACTTTGCTATAAGCAAGCATTTACCTGAATGACATCGATTCAGGGTTTTTTTTTTTTTTTTGTGTGCTTAGCTGTGTTTTGGCCACAGCTAATCACATGACACAGCTGGGCTGTGATTGGCTTGTGCATGTGATCTCTGTGACCATTCACAGCTAGACACACTAGTATACAATGGATGGCATGAATGAAGACATCCATTGTATACAACTGTCATGTGACCTGCTGTGATTGGTCACAGCAGGTCACATGGTAACAGCAAAGAGGCTGGTACTCAGATCTGTCATCTGTGTCCGAGGTACATGGCCGGTGACAGATCGCGCCGCTGCTCGGCTCTGCAGGCGCGCAAACTGTGCATGCCTGAAAGGACGCCATATGGCGTCCACCTGGAAAGGTGAGGGTTTTTGCCGGCCTCCATTCGGCCATAGGCCGGGCGGGAAGAGGTTAAGCTTGTGATCTACCAGAACTCCCAGATCCTTCTCCACCACTGATTTGCCCCATCGTACTCCCCCTAGTATGTATGATGCATACATATTCTTAGTCCCCAAGTGCATAACCTTACATTTATCAACATTAAACCTCATTTGTCACATAGTTGCCCAATTAAACAGTGCATTGAGGTCGTCTTGTAAGTTGAAGACATCCTTTAACCAGTTCCTGCCCGGCCAATAGCATAAAGGTGGCCGGTCGAGCAGTTCGTCCCTCTGGGTGGATGCCATATGGCGTCCTTTCAGTCATGCGCAGTGCGCCCGCCTGCAGGGCCGCTCTGCGGTGCGATCTGTCACCGGCCATGTACCGCGGACACGGCCGATGACAGATCTGTATACCGGCCCCGTTTCCAGTACCATGTGACCAATCACAGCAGGTCACATGACAGTTGTATACAATGGATGGCTTCCTTTCATGCCATGCATTGTATACTAGTGTGTCTAGCTGTGAATGGTCACAGCGATCACATGCACAAGCTGGGCCAATCACAGCCCAGCTGTGTCATGTGATTAGCCATGGCCAAATCACAGCTAAGCACAAAGAAAAAACCCTGAATGAATCAATGTCATTCAGGTAAATGCTTGCTTATAGCAAAGGAATTCTTTGCTATAAGCAAATTGTGTACAAAAAAAAAAAAAAATACTGATCACTTCCCCAAAGTAGTACAATGTTACTATGGTAACATTGTACTACTTTGGTCATAGTGAAATATGAAAAAAAAAAACTTAAAAAAGACTTAAAAAAAATGTAATAAATTTAAAATAAATTTTTTTTTTTAAAAATATAATTTTTTTTTCATGCTGTCACCAGTCAGTGTCCCTGATCACCGCCATGCCAGTTATATGATGACGCTGTACTGCACTGGTGACAGTATGTAAAAAAAAATAGTGAAAATTTTTTAAATTTTTTCATTTTCCGAAAAATTACAACTTCAAAAAACTCGCCATGCCTCTTATGAAATACGTCGGACTGTCTACTTTGCAAAAAGGGGTCAAAAAGGGGTAATTTTGGGGATATCTGTACTGTTCTGACATTCTTGGACCTCAAGAAATTAGATTGGCCATCAGTACTTCAGGATTGATCAATATTCAGATATATCCCATAGTTTGTGTAGTAGAACACATCTTGGCCTAAATTTATGAAGAGCAATTATTTATTTGCAAACTTTTATAACAGAAAAAAGAAAAATGTGGGGTTTTTTTTCAAAATGTTTGGTCTTTTTTTGTTAATTTAGCAAAAAATAAAAACCCCAGTGTTGCTTAACCCCTTCCCCCCGGCCCTTTAAGAGTTTCAGAAGCCGGGAGGCGGGGTGGGTGGGGCGTGGTTTAGGGATCATGTGACCGCTGTAACACGTTGTCATGGCGGTCACATGGTCGGGAAAGGTCCCGATAGAAAGAGCAGACCGGGACCTTTCCGTGAGTACCGGACATGTGCACTGGGAGCACGCAGGGCGCACACTCTCAGCACATATGTTTTTTCTTACCTGAACGCAAATGTGCGGCTGCTCAGCATCTAGGCCCAGACGCCAAACATTTGTGTGCGGCTAGCATAAAGGGGTTAAATACCACCAAAAGAAAGCTCTAGTTGTGTGAAAAAAATGATAACATTTTAGTTTGAGTACAGTGTTTATGACCGCGCAATTGTCATTCAAAGTGTGAGAGCGCTGAAACCTGAAAAATGGCCTGGGCAGGAAGGGGGTAAAAGTGCCCTGTATGGAAGCGGTTAAGAACATTATTCCACTGCACATCTTGGTGTGATCTGCAAACACTGAAATGGAATTTTTAATCCCAGACCCTATATCGTTTATAAATATATTAAAAAGTAAGGGTCCCAACACTGAACCTTGGGGTACACCACTGACAACCCTAGACCATACAGAGTATGAATCATTAACCACTACTCTTTGAATACGATCTTTTAGCCCATTTTCTATTCATTTACATATGGATTTTTCCAAGCCCGTAGACTTTACCTTACACATTAGCCGTGTGTGGGGAACTGTGTCAATCGCTTTTGCAAAATCCAAGTACACTCACTTTTGGAAAGATAAAGCATTGTTTCATTTTGGTTAACTAATGGATGCTAGAACAAGGACACTAATGGATGCTAGAACAAGGCAGTCCTTTCAAGATTTACAAAAAGCTTATGTCCTTCCCTGACAGGCTTGCCTAAGCTACCTGCAAATTCACCATTTTGCTCAATCCCTTACTAATGTTCTCCAATTTTCTACATTGATGGAGTTCAAAAGAGTTTGCTTAGCAGGTGTCACAGTGTGGCAAATGTCCCGCTCCTCCCCTTGACTTGCTCCTTGATCATCCCCCTCCACCTCTCATCCTGTCGTGGCTCTTTGAAGCCAAGCCGCGCAGGATAAGAGGTGTGACTCTTGTCATCCCTGTCACTTATCTTCCCCCCATCCGGCTGGGCCAGAGGAAGGAAGATAGTTTCCCCGCAGTGAGGTTCACACCTCTCCTCTGGGTACTGCCACGCTCCCTGCAGACCCCAATTGAATGACTGCCATTTGCTTTAAACACTTGAGCCCCAGCCATTGCATCAAAAAGTTTGCAGGGCGGCACGGCTCCGCAAAACCACGTTTTAAAATGTGGTTTTGCAAAAAAGGTAGGGGGCGCATGCGAGGCTGCCCTACCTGTCCCGTGGGTGTCAGCAGCGGGTCTCAGCCGCCGGGTCATGGCCGGTCATTACCGGCCGTTTCCCGGCGATTAGCGGCAATCGCTGACAGAGCAGGGCTGCATTGTTTACACACAGCCCTGCTCTCTGTCAGTTGCCTGTCAGCTCCTGACAAGCTGAACCGGAGAGAAGAGTTTATCTCTCCCGATCAGCCTGTCCCTGTCCAGCACACACCCCCGCCCCCTAGTAAAACACTCCCCTCACACAGTTAACCCTTTCAGTGAAAAATGTCCTCCCCAGTGCCATTAGTACAGTGTCAGTGGGTTTTTTTTCACTGATCACTGTATTGGTGTCACTGGGGATGTCAGTGACCCCAAGTCAGTTCCCCCCCAGTGTCAAAATGTCCGCCTCAGTCCCGCAGTCCTGCCATAAGTTGCTGATTGCCGGCATAAGTCGCTGATCGCCGCCATTATTAGTATAAAAAATTTTTTAAATCCCAGTATCTTTCCCGCCATTTGTAAACGCTATAACTTTCATGTAAACCAATTAATTTACACGTATTGGGATTTTTTTTAACAAAGACATGTCGCAGAATGCATTTTGGATGAAATTTGTGACAAAATTTTATTTTTTTATTTTTTTTTACTGGACATGTTTTATAGTAAAAAGTCCAAATTATTGTGTTTTTTCTCTCAAAATTGTCAGCCTTTTTTTTTATAGCGCAAAAAATTAAAATTGCACAGGCGATCAAATACCACCGAAAAAAAGCTCAATTTGTGGGAAAAAAAGGATGTAAATTTAATTTGGGTGCAGTGTTGTATGACCGCGCAATTGTCAGTTAAAGTAACGCAGCGCCGTAACACAAACCTCTTCTGTAACCGCTTCCTGACCACCCTACAACAGAAATACTGCTACAGGGCGGCATGGGTACGCAAAATCACATTATATATATATATATATATATATATATATATATATATATATATATATATATATATACGTGATTCGTGCTCCCGTGGTTTTCACACCCCTCCAGATAGCATCAGATTGCCCGTCAGTACACCAGTCATCGCATTTAACCCCTTGATTTCCAGGAACACGCTCATGTGCAATAATCCTCCATTGCTAGTATAGCGTTTGAACTGGTCAATATCTTTGATCAGGTCAGCACTATACCAGCGTTCACTTTAATATAGCGTCCCCAAAAACGCAGCTTTAGCGGGATCAGCCCCGGCATCTGCCAGCACCTGCGTTACCCCCCCTTCTCCCCCAGCAAGTGCCAGTACTAGTGCCACTCTACCTTTGGGTGAACTGGCGAGTACCAGCGGTCTAGTACATCCTGGTCTTTCACATACCTCCTTGATTTTTGGAGCTGTTTTTCACGGAATATCTGTATGCGTTGAAATCAGATGATCGGTCCCTGTCCTATCCTGTCCTGTGCTGACATTTACACAGGACAGGATATGATGTCATTCTTCTCTGCCTGGACACATTCCGTTCCAGACAGAGAAGAAGACATACTAACAATGAGTAAAACAGCACATACCCACAGTTAGAACACACCTAGGACACATTTAACCCCCTGATCGCCCCCCCAGTTAACCCCTTCACTGCCCTGTCACCAGTGTCACTGATCAGTGAATCGATTTTTACTGATCACTGTATCAGTGTCGCTGGCGACTTCCGATAGTGTTAGCGCCCTCTCAGATAGCGCCAGTTTGCCCGCCAGTATACCAGTAATCCTGTTAAACCCCTTAATCCTCCCCCACTACACTAGGAGGAAGAGCGGGCTCTGGTGACCAGTGGCAAAGTGTCTTCCTGTGGTTCTTGAGTAAAACTGAGGAGGGAAGCCTGGAGGTCCACCTTTAAAGTATTGGCTTGCGTGTTTCCTGTCCCGGAGGGAGGAGCTGTACGTCTCGAGGCTGACCTGGAAGACTCGTAGAAAAGGAGTTACCGAATAACCGGAAGTGCGATCGCGGCCATCTTGGAAGTGGGAACATGTGGCCAATGTTTCCCTAAACTTGTCTACACCTGTATCCCTATGAGGAGGAGCTGCTTCACCCAAATTTTAATGTGAGTTGCTAAATAAAGGAGGATATTGTTTGATCTACCATTTGTAATTGTGGATTTTTCATGAAGGAAATGGAGGAATAACCCTAACTTTGGAGGAAACCTGAGTGATGAGATGTTAACCCAGAGTGGTGCTATGCCCTGTCATTTCTTATATAGGGAAATTATCCATCAGCACATGAGTTGGAGAGTGCTGGTTTGGGTTTAAGGTGTACACTGATGTATACAGAGTGCGGTGATACACATTTTGCAGTGATAATTTTGAGTTTGTTCTCACATATTGTGTAGTTGACACTTTGTGTGAGTGTCTTTCACTTATATTTATATTTATATATTTATTTTAGGTACACAATAGAATATTTGCATGTGTATAGATCCTCGCTTATAGAGTATACACATTTATATAGATTTTGCATGCTGCACAGTGAGTGGCACGTGTGTTTTAATTATTTAAAAGGTATGACACTATGTCGAGCTTTTTATTTTTGAGGTGTATTGTCATCAGGATTTGCGGGTGTTGAGAAGGAAATTTTTGATGAAAGAAGAAAGAGAACAATGGTCTATACTTGTGGGGACTATTTTTAATATTTTTGATATTTTGGACACTTTTTTGTATTGTTTGATATGTTGATATATTTATTTTGATTTTTATTTCTTTCTGTTAAAAAGAAAAGTCTTATAATTTCATTTGTTTGGCCTTCAAGGGTGGAGGTGGATAACTTTTCTGGGATATTATATTGGGATTTTTGCTGTGTATTTTAATATATATACCAGGATGATGCCTACAGCTGCAGGCATCATCCTGGTATCATTTTTTTCAGCCGGCGATCGGCTTTCATGTAAAAGCAATCCTAGTGGCTAATTAGCTGCAAGATTGCTTTTACAAGTAGTGGGAGATGATGTCCCCCCTGCCCCGCTTACTTCCACGGCCTTCTCGGGCAGTCCTGTGCCATCAGGGGAACCTGAGAATGCAGCCGGTGTTTCTGCCAGCTGACCATAGAGCTGATTGGAGACCAGAATGGTGCCAATCATCTCTATAGTCTAAGAATTCGGAAGCTACAAGCATTTCATCACTTCAGTTTTGCAGGATATAAACAGCACCATTTGTAAATTGGGAAAGCATCTGTTCACACCGATTTTGGTTTGATTAGATAATGTAAGGGCAGAGGAGATATCTAGAGTCCGATAGACCCCAGATTTCTCAAAAAAGAATATATGACAATGCCCATTGAAGTTATAGGGGTTATTTGCATTCCCTGTTATAGCATTAAAAGTGATTTAAATAATAAATAAATAAATAATGAAAGGTACAATGTAAAAATTAAAAAAAAAATCAAAACTTAAAAAAAAAAAAAAAAAAAAAAAAATTGCCCCTCCTATGCGCGCACACCTGTGTGCATAAGCCTTGACCCTGTGCCATTATGTAAACAGCGGTTGCACCATGCATGTGAGGTATTGCCGTGAACGTTAGATCAAGGGCAGTAATTCCAACACTGGACCTCCTCTGTAAATCTAAAATGGTAGCTTTTAAAGGCTTTTAAAGCTCTGCCTATGGATATTAAAAATGTTTGCAGTTTGTCGCCATTGCACGGGGCATGTGCAGTTTTAAAGCATGTCATGTTTGGTATCTATTTTCTTGGCATACCATTATCTTTTATATTTTACCAAACAATTGGCCAATATATTGTGTTTTTGTGTTAAAATTTTTTTTTAAAAGTTTGCTTTTGAAAAATCGCTGCGCGAGTACTATGTGCCATAAAAAATTGTAGTACCCACCATTTTATTCACTAGGGTGTCTGCTTTAAAAAAATATATAATGTTTGGGGGTTTAAATTAATTTACTAGCAAAAAATACTGATTTTTTTCATGTGAACAAAAAGGCTTGGTCTTCAGGTGGTTAGAAGAGTGAATGATGTGTGGCATAAACTTCTAATGCTGGGCAAAAAACGCCCCCACCCCCCAAAATGACCCCTTTTTGGAAAGTAGTCACCCCAAACTATTTGCTGAGAGGAATGTTGATTCATTAGAAGAATTTATTTTTTTACCACAAGTTTTTGGAAAATGACAAAAATAAATTATATATATATATATATATATATGTTATTTGTTTACACAAAATTGTCACTTAAAATGATATAATGCTCACACATGCCATGGGTATATGTGGAATTACTCCCCAAAATACATTTTGCTACTTCTCCTGAGTATGGGGGTACCACATGTGAGAGACGGTTTGGCAGTACCCCAAAATCCAATAAGCACCTTCAGGCTTTTAAAGGGCGTTATTTCCTCATTACACTTCCAGACTACCTATCACAGTTTCGGAGGCCCTGAAATGACAGGATAGCACCTAACCCCCCCAAATGACCCTTTTTTGGAAAGTAGACGCCCCAAGGAATTTGATAAAAAGCATGGTAAGTATTTTGCAGATCTCATTTGTTGCCACAAGTTTTTGGAAAATGAAGAAAAAAAACAAAAACATATTTTTTCAATTTTTTTCATATTTTAAAACCTTGTGAGAAAAAATTAGATCTGCAAAATACTCACCATGCCTCTTTTTAAATTCTTTGGGGTGTCTACTTTCAGGAAAGGGGTCATTTGGGGGGCTTTGGGGCTATCCTGGCATGTCAGGGCCTTCACAACTGTGATAGGTAGTGAGGAAGTGTAATGAGGAAGTTACGCACCTTCAGGCTTTCAAAGTGGTCATTGAATTTCAGGCTCCTGTATGGGGCTAGGCTCCCAAAAAGTCTCACATGTGGTATCCCCATACTCAGTAGAAGTAGCAGAATGTATTTTGGGGTGTAATTCCACATACACCCATGGCTTGTGCGAGAAATAATTTAAATGACAACTTTGTGTAAAAAAAAAAAAAAAAATCAAGTTACACTTACGGTAACGTCTTTTTCAGTAGTCTTTCAGGACAGCACCTTGTGAGACCTCGGCTCCTCCCCACCTGAGGAAACACCTCCACCCAAAATAAAAAGCTCTCCACTCCCCTCCGACCTCAGTTCTTAAAACGTACCTCCGGTCACCTGGGGAGACACAACATGAGACAACATGACCATAATAAGACATTTTCGAATAACCAAATATCAACACTGGGTGGGTAATCGGTGCTGTCCTGAAAGACTACTGGAAAAGACGTTACCGTAAGTGTAACTTGATTTTTCCCCTTCCGTCTTTCAGGACAGCACCTTGAGAGGATAAGCGAGTACTCACCCCTCGGGCAAGCTAACTGCTTGCAGTATCTTACGTCCAAAGGCCTGCTCCTGCACCGAGACCAGGTCGAGTCTGTAATGTCTTACAAATGTATCGTAGCTTGACCAGGTTGCTGCCCTGCAGATTTGTCCTGGGGAAGCACCTGCCAGCTCAGCCTGGGTAGTTGCTACTGCTCGGGTGGAATGCGCCCTGATATCTTCTGGGACCTCTAAGCCCTCTGCTTGGTATGCCCCTGCAATCGCCAGCTTTAACCATCTGGCCAGTGTCCTCCTAGAAGCTTTCTTGCCCTTCCTAATCCCCGTAAAAGAAACAAAAAAAGATTCCGTGCTCCTGAACCCTTTAATTTTTTCAAGGTACAGCAGCACGCACCTTCTAACAAATTTAGTCTCTCCTGACTTTCCCCAACTGGGTCAGGAAAAAACGAGGGTAGCACTATATCCTGCTCCCTCTGAAACCTCTGAGCCACCTTAGGGATGAAGGATGGGTCCGTCCTAAATACCACTCTATCTGCAAAAATCTGTAGATAAGGGGCTCTGACTGATAGGGCTTCCAGCTCGCACACCCTCCTTGCTGTGGTAATCGCCACTAAAAAGGCCGTCTTAACTGTAAGGTCTCTTATCGGGCAGGAATCTAAAGGGTTGAACGGGGCCTTAATCAGTACTCCAAGCACTTTGGCCAAGTCGTCCCACATCGGAAAAGGTCTGGACCTTGGAGGTCTTTGCCTTGTCTTAAAAAATCTCCCTACTAGCGCCTCCCTGGCTAAGGGCGTCTCCAAAAACACACTGAGGGCTGAAACCTGGCCCTTGAGCGTGCTGATAGAAAGTCCCTTATCCGCCCCTGCTTGCAGATACTCCAGAACCGATAACACGTTATGGGTCGCTACCGACGCCTCACTGCACCAGGCCGTAAAGCAACCCCAAACCCTGCTATAAATGGCCAGGGTCTCTTCCTTCCTGCTCGCCAGCAATGTAGCTACCAACCTGGTTGAAAGCCCTACCAACCTGGTTGAAAGCTAAAAGGAGCTGTTGTTCAGAAACCAGGCTGGCAGCCTTAGTCTCTCTATCCTGGGGCATAAGACTGGTCCCTGTGACAGTAAATCCATTCTTGGCGGTAACTCCCAGGGTGGCCATGTGGCTAAGCTTGTTAGAGTCACAAACCATGCTCGTCGTGGCCAGAATGGGGCTATCAGGATAAGCGAGGTTCTCTCTGATCTGAACTTCCTTAGCACCTGGGGGAGCAAAGGGACTGGGGGGGGAAAGCGTAGCACAGCGGGTAAACCCATCTCTGACCCAACGCATCCACCGCTTCTGATCCGTCCCCGCGGGTTAGGGAGAAGAACCTTGGAACCCTGTTGTTTTTCCCCGAGGCAAAAAGATCTATCCCTGGGGACCCCCATTTCCTTATGATCGCCTGAAACACTTCCGCATTTAGGGCCCATTCCGACTCTCTGAGCCGAGTCCTGCTCAGGAAATCTGCCATCTGATTCAGTTCCCCCTTCAGGTCAACTGCGGATAGGGAAGCCAAGTTTTTCTCTGCCCAGGATAAAACCACTGCTGCTAGGGAACCGAGCGCCTTGCTCCTTGTCCCTCCCTACTTGTTTATATAAGCTACTGCCGAAGCATTGTCCGTCATGGCCCGCACGTGCCGGTCCCTGATTCTGTCTTGGAAGGAGCGGAGAGCCTCCCCTACTGCCCTCAACTCCCTCCAATTCAAGGATTCTCTCCTTTCTCCTAGTGACCACTTCCCCTGAACCAATGAGTCTTCTAGGTGGGCTCCCCACCCAAGAGCGCTGGCGTCCGTCCTAACCTCTTTGGTTACTGGGAAACACCACAACAGCCCCTGGGTCACGTTGGCCGACCTTCTCCACCACCACAGAGACCTCTTTACACTGGGGGGAATAAGGACCCGATTCTCTAAGGATTGTAACTGTCTGTCCCAGACTCTCAAAACCCACAGTTGGAGAGGGCGCAGATGCAAGCCTGCCCAGTGCACCACTGGGATGGAAGCTGTTAACAACCCCAGCACCGACATGGCCTGCCTCATTGTCACAGACCTGCTCCCCTGTAACAATCTGATCCCTCTGTCCAACTTGGCAAGCTTTTCTAAAGTCAAGGAAGTCCTCTGCCTCACGGAATCTAAAACGTACCCTAGGTAAATCGCTCTTTGGGAGGGCACGAGACAGGACTTTTCCAGATTCAAGAGCCACCCCAGTTTCTCCAGATGGTCCCTCACTACGGCAATGTTCTGTCGCAGCCGGATCTCTGAGTCTGTGAAGAGCAGCAGGTTGTCCAAGTAGGCTATTACTGCAATCCCTCTTATACGAATGGGAACCAATGCTTTTATCAGTATCTTGGTAAATACCCTTGGGGAGGCGGATAGCCCGAATGGCAGGGCCCTGAACTGCCAATGACGTACTCCTGCGCCCCCTTGTACTGCCAACCTGAGAAAGCGCTGTGAGGGCTCTGCGATGGGTACATGGAGATACACGTCCCTTAAATCCATAGAGGCCATGAACGCTCCCGGCGGGAGTAAGGCTCTGATTGTAAAAATAGAGTCCATGCGGAACTTTTTGTACAGCACTGACTTGTTTAGGGGCTTCAGGTTCAGAATCAGCCTGAAGGCTCCCGACTGCTTCTGAACCACAAAAACATGGGAATAGAACCCTCTTCCCTTTTCCGCTTCCGGGACCTTGGCTATGACTCTCTGATCTTCCAAGTCCCTCAGCGAGTCCATTAGGGCCGAGGCCCTTGGCAGGATTGTCACAAAAAATCTTTCTGGCGGCGGCTCCAAAAACTCCAGCTGATAACCCCTTCTCACAATGTCTAAAATAAAGGGGCTGGAAAACGTCGCTTCCCACTGTGGGAGAAAGGCCACCAATCTCCCTCCCACACGGGGAACCGAGTCAGCGTGGCTTCTGGGGCTGTTCAGGAGGGCGAAAAATCGCCCCTCCCCTGCCTCTACCTCTTTGCCCCCAAGACCTTCTCTGTCCCTCTGGTCTGGGGCTATGTCTTTTTGCCGGGCGTGATCTCCGCGTCCCCACCTCCGGCAGCTTCCTTTTTAGGGGGAAGGATTTTTTTCCTATCTGCCGTCCTGTCTAGAATTTCCTCCAACCCTAGGCCGAACAGGAAATCCCCTGTAAAGGGGATGCCACACAACCTAACATTTGATGTGATATCGCCCTGCCATGTTTTCAACCATAAGGCTCTTCTAGCTGAGTTTGTTAGGGCCGCTGACCTGGCCACCAGCCTCACTGACTCTGCGGAAGTTTCAAATTAAGCCAAAATCTTTTCCTTGGGGGAGTCGGCCACTATATGGGCCTGCAACTGCGTTAACCAGTATTCCAGATTTCTGGAATGGCCATGGCAGGTTTCAGGTTTGACAGAGTTGAATCCCAGGCCCTCTTAAGGAGGGATTCCGCTCTCCTGTCTAACAAATCCGGCAAGACCCCCATATCCTCAAACAGCAGGTCCATTTTCCTCGCTGTTTGTGAAAAGGCTGCGTCGAGTTTAGGGTTCTTATTCCATACGACCCCAGGATCCTCGCTAAACGGGAACCTCCTCCTAAGGGCTCTAGAAAAGAAGGGCTTCCTTTCTGGGTCTTGACACTCTTTTTTGATGGTATCCACTAAGACCTCATGCACCGGAAAAACTCTGTGCCTTTGTTCCTCTAACCCCTGATAAATCTGATCATGAAAGGACAAGGTCTTAACTTCCTCCTTGATGTCTAGGGTTTCGTATATGGCCCCTAAAAGGTCATCTACCTCCTCTAAGGATAATTTGTAACGAGAAGGGCCCCTGAACTCATCTGAGGGACCCTCCCCAGCTGACTCCTCTCCCGCATGGCAATCCTCAGAGGGTTCCTCGTCCTCCCCTGTCATGAGGGGATCTTTGCTCCGACCTGCTGAGGCCACCGGGGGGGGGGGAAGGGGCTGACTGGGGAGCGG
This sequence comes from Staurois parvus, assembly GCF_062004578.1. Classification (NCBI taxonomy): domain Eukaryota; kingdom Metazoa; phylum Chordata; class Amphibia; order Anura; family Ranidae; genus Staurois; species Staurois parvus. The sequence goes on along the minus strand of NW_028318992.1, from coordinate 1,220,131 downwards.
CTAACCTTTCCATAAGACTCTTGAAAGAGTCGAAGGTATTGGTCAGCTCCTTCACTGACCTGACCAAGTCACCCTGTTCAGGCCTCTCCTCCTTTACTAACCCTTCAATGCAAGGGCCGCAACCTTCCTTCAAGATTCCTTTATTATTGACTTGCAGGACGGGCATCTGCGCTTAGGCTTCCGATGCTTACGTTTCTGCCGGGCCTTGCCCTGAAAGACAAAAAAAAGGGGCCAAAAAGGGAGCCTATCACCCACTGCCATACACTGTAAACCCCCCCCCCCCTTCCTTCCCGACAGAGCCCCCTCCCTGCCCAAGAAAACCCTCACCACCAGAGGGTCCGGGAATACTCCAGGAGCTAGGGGCCACCAGGTAGGGGAGGACTCCTGAGTCACCTTACCTGAGACTGGCTGGTGCTGGCATCCCCTGGTCCCGGTGCATCCGACATCCTGTCCCAGGAGGGTGGTTGCCCAGTGCGGTAGCCTGTCCCCCAGGCTATTCCACTCCACACCGCCATTCAAATTTCATGTGCCACGGTGTCTAAGGCCGCGGCCGGAAGTGGCTGCGACCCTGGGAGAAGCTCCACCCCCTCCGCCGGAAATGTTGTCCCCCAACATCCAGCCTGACAAGTTCCCCTAACCGCCAGCATGGGAAAGAGCGGGACTCCTCCCCGATCCTCTCCAGATCTCACAGCGGCCACCCCAACTCACCGGAGGGGACCGGGGGGGCGAAGAGCAGGTACGTGTTGCCCCCTGTCCCCCAGGGTACACGCTCACTGCATGGCAGCAGGTCCCGGGGAGGATCACAGCCGGACACTCCGGCCTTCACTCCCAGCTGCCCTGAGCCTCCCAGCCGGCTCTCCGACCCTCGGCTCAGCCCTAACCTGTCTACCTGACAGCACCTTGAGCTTCCTCAATGTGTCTCCCCACCGGAGGAAACACCTGAACTGAGGTCGGAGGGGAGTGGAGAGCTTTTTATTTTGGGTGGAGGTGTTTCCTCAGGTGGGGAGGAGCCGAGGTCTCTCAAGGTGCTGTCCTGAAAGACGGAAGGGGAAAAAAGTTTTTGTCATTTTCCAGAAATATGCCTCTCAGCAGATAGCTTAGGGTGTCTAATTTCCGAAAAGGGGTCATTTGAGGGTGTTTGTACTATCCTGGTATTTTAGCACCTCAAGAAATGTGATGGGCAGTCAGAAAGTAAAAGCTATGTAAATTCCATTATCTATACCATAGTTTGTAGATGCTATAACTTTCACAAAAAGCAATCAATATACACTTATTGGGATTTTTTTAACCAAAAACATGTAGCAAAATACATTTTGGCCAAAATTTATATCGAAATTTTAGTTTTTTTAGATATTTTTTATGACCAAAATGAGAAAATACTGTTTTTTCAAAAAAATGTTTTCCTTCAAAACTTTTTCTGGTTATAGCGTCAAAACTAAAAAGTGCACAGGTGATCAAATACCACCAAAAGAATGCTCTATTTGTGTTTAAAAAAGGACATAATTTCATTTATGTACCGTATTGCATGACTGCGCAATTGTCCGTTAAACTAGCGCAGCGCTGTATAGCAAAAAAATTTTGTAAATTGCAGTATCTATACCATAGTTTGTAGACGCTATAACTTTCACAAAAAGCAATCAATATACACTTATTGGGATTTTTTTTACCAAAAACATGCAGCAGAATACATTTTGGCCTAAATTTTTAACGAACTTTGGAATTTACTATATATTTTTCATAGCTGAAAGTAAAAAATATCGTTCTTCAAAATATTTGGTCTTTTTTTGTTTATAGCGTGAAAAATAAAAAGCGCACAGGTGATCAAATACCACCGAAAGAAAGCTCTATTTGTGTGAAAAAAAGGACGTAAATTTCGTTTAGGTGCAGCATTGCATGACCGCACAATTATAAGTTGAATTAGTGCAGTGCCGAGTAGCAAAAAGAGGCCTGGTCATTAAGGGGGGTAAATCCTCAGGAGCTCAAGTGGTTAATAAGCTTTGTGTGTTTGCCATCTGCTTTGTGTGTTCTGTCCTGCCTACCCTCCGTCACATACTGGTTGGCAGCGGTGGGATCAGAACACTAGGAGAGATGGGAGACAACGAAAGCCAGCTGATGCCGGACCAGGCTCGGGCCAGTGAGTGCAGAAATTGGACTATGTCATGTCTGCAGGAGAGGGCCAAGGAGCTGTCCCTTGCCTGGAGGGGCTTAGCCAAGGACGACCTGGTCGCAGCCATTGAAATGGCTGACCCCCAAGGCACTCCAGCAAGGGAAGAGAGCAGACCAACCCCGGCCTCCCCCGCACACCATAACTAAAGGTCCAAAAGCCCCTGGCATGCTCAGTGGAGGAGGAGATGGCCATCCTGGGGCCAGACGCCACAGCAGAGGACAAGCGGGAGGCTATCCGGAGGGCGCACGAGAGAGAGAGCCAAGGGAGCCACCGAGATCTAAGTTTTCCTTCCAGCCCCAGGGCCGTGGGCTCCCCCCTCCCCGGGTCAGCCGCAAAGACTTTAAGCCCTTTAACGAAGCCTCCGGGGATGTGGAGGGGTTTTTTCAAGACTTTGAGCAATTGTGCCAACTCATGGAGGTGCTGCACACGGATTGGCTACGGCACCTCGTGGGTCTGCTAGAAGGGGGTGCAGCCGCAGCCTACCACATACTGGATTACAAGGAAAGCCGAGATTACACGCGGGTCAAACAGACCGTGTTGGAATACTTTGCGGTAACCCCAGAAGCACACTGGCCGTGTTTCCGCAACCTCCCCTGCCATGCTGAGCCATCCTACAAAGTTTATGCTCACAAGATGTCGCAGTCCTGCCGGCAGTGGCTAGAAGGGGAGCAGGCATACACCGCAGAGGAAATTATTCAGGCCTTCCTGAAAGAACAATTTTAAGCTCAATGCCCTGCAGAGGTGCGCAGATGGGTAAGAGAGGCCCTACCACCCTTCTGAAGGCCGCTGCCCTGGCCAACGAGGTCCTTGCCATCAAACCTGGAAGAGACAAACCCCTGAGCTGCCAAAGGCCCCGCCTCCCATCCGGCCACTTCTCAATCCTGCCACCACCCCTGCCAAGGCTGCCCCCCGCTACAGCAAACCCCGTGGGGCCACCATACTGGGCCCAGTTCACAGGGCCACACCTGGACTGCTGCTGCTACAGGTGCAACCAGCTGGGGCAAATCCAAGCCAACTGCCCCACCTCCAGGGGCCATCGCTTCAACCACCCTGTCAACTGCCTGGAGCTGAACCCTGCAGAAGAACCCCTACCTCCACCCCCCCAGTGAATGGATGAACCCTCCAGAAGCCAGCAACCCTCGGGGAGTCTACAGTGTTCACCCCCCGGGAGCCACTTACCCGGCGCAGAGGCAGCGCCACCTGCAGGCCGTGTGGGTAGACGGGCACCCCGCTACCGGCTTCCGGGATACGGGGGCCTTCCTTACCATAGCTGACCCCCGAGTGATAAGGCTGGAAGCCATACAACCCGCCAGTGATCTTCCATCGAACTGGCAGGAGGAGCCAGACATATCCCCAGGGCATCCGTACGCCTTGATTATGGATTCGGAGAGCAACGTTACCAGATTGGCATCATGGGCAGCCTCTCGGAGGATGTTCTGCTCGGGAATGATCTAGGGGAGCTGCAGTGCCAGTACGTCGGGGCTGTGACCAGGAGTCAAGCAGGTCGAGGTCTTCCCAAAGACGAGACTACCACGGGACCTTCCCCCTTCATGGACCCGGTGAGTGACCCCCCCCCACCTGACCCAGACACCACCCTGACCTGGGACCGGGAGACCTTTAAGAGGGAGTTAGATGCAGACCCCACCTGATCAAGTTTAGGGCCCAGGCCAACACAGGACAGATGGAGGGGGGTGGGGACCAGCTTTGGTTGGAGCAGGGGCTGCTGTACCGCCAGGCAGGCCCAAGCCACCTGGGCCAGCCTAATGCTGCCCCTAAACAGCTGTCCGTGCCCAACCCCCATAATAAGCTCCAGCACACCTGGGAAGGACCTTACAAGGTCCTTCATAAAATAGATGAGACTAGCTATGTCAATAGCCTCGACGCCCACGAAGCCCGTCAGCAGCACACGGTCCACATCAATATGCTGAAAAAGTACCATGACAGGACTCTGCCCGTGCTAGCCATCTGCTCCGCCTCCACAGGGGAGGCTGATGAGGGGGCCCTGCCCGACCTCTTGCAAGCCACAAAAACCACCACCCGTAGATCAGATTCCCACGGGGGCTCGGCTGAGCCCCTGCCAAACAACCCAGATGCGGGCTGTATTAGAGGACCTGGCCATCGCCTTCTCGGCCACCCCGGGCCGCACTGGATTGGCCCCCTACCGTATGGAGACCCAGTCAAAAGCCCATCCAGCAGGCCCCCTACCGAGTGCTGGTACAAAAAAAGGATGGGAGCACCCGCTTTTGTGTGAACTACTGGAGGTTGAATGATGCCTACCCCATGCCCTGCATAGACCTACTTGATCATCTTGCTGGGGCCCAATATGTCAGCACCCTAGATCTCAGTAAGGTTTACTGGCAGATCGCCCTCATGAAGGAGGGCGTTGAGCGCTCCGCCTTCATCAACCCATTAGGCCTGTACGAGTTCCTAGTCATGCCCTTTGGCATGAAAAACGCCCCAGCCACCTTCCAACGGGTCGTGGACCAGCTGTTAGCCATCTTCAGCAACACATGGGAGGAGCACCTGTCACGTGTGGGAACCATCATGGACAGCATCTGCAGGGCCGGGCTGACAGTGAGACCAGACAAATGCCAGCTGGGAATGGCTGAGGTGCAGTACCACGGACACACAGTAGGGGGGAAAGTTGAAACCTGAGCCCGCCAAGGTCCAGGCCATCCATGACTGGCCCACCCCCCCAGACCAAGAAACAAGTGATGGCGTTCCTTGGCACTGCCGGCTATTATCGTAAATTTGTACCAAATTTCAGCTCCACCCCTGACCGACCTGACACGGAAGAACAGCCCCAGGATGGTGAATTGGACCTTGGCCTGCGACTCAGCCTTCCATGACCTCAAGTCAGCCCTGGCAAACAACCCCGTCCTGCCCGCCCTTGACCACTGCAGACGCTTCCTGGTACAGACGGACACCTCTACCTACGGCCTAGAGGCCGTTCTCAGCCAAGTAAATGAGGCTGGGGAGGAAGACCCAGTCGCCTTCCTCAGCCACAAACTACTGGACAGGGAAGTTGCCTACGCTACTGTAGAAAAAGAGTGTCTGGCCATAGTTTGGGCCCTAAAGAAATTGCAACCCTACCTATATGGCCAGGAGTTCACCATTGTCACTGATCACAGCCCCCTCACATGGTTAAATAGGGTGTCCGGGGACAACGGGCGCCTCCTCAGATGGAGCCTTGCCCTCCAGCCCTACAATTTCACCATTCAGTATAGACGGGGAAGCCAACACCAAAATGTGGACGGCCTGTCCTACCAACAAGACCCACAGTGGCTAAGTTAGGGCCCACAAGTGCCTTCAAAGGAAACCCGGTTGGGTCCCCACTTGACAAATGGAAGGGGGAGGAGTGTCACGGTGTGGCAAATGTCCCGCTCCCCCCCTTGGCTCGCTCCTTGATCACCCCCCCAACTCTCATCCTGTCGCGGCTCTTTGAAGCTGAGCTGCGCAGGATAAGAGGTGTGACTCCTGTCACCCCTGTCACTTATCTTCCCCCCATCCGGCTCGGCCAGAGGGAGGAAGATAGTTTCCCCACAGTGAGGTTCACACCTCTCTGTGGAGAGGTACGAACCTCCCGCGGGGATGTTCTGGGCTGCAGCAGTCAGCCTGATGCCGCACGGCCCCGGCATCTGCAGCGCGGGCACGAAAGTTCCCACGCTTGCACATACCGACAGACAAAGGCCGCGCTCTCGAGAGCACGGCCCGTGTCAAGTGGGCGTGCCTCGCTGCCGGGCGACAAGGCACGCCGCCCATGGTTGCCAGGATGACCAGAGAGCGTCCTGCATGGGCTTAAGAAGGCCGATGCCGGGCTCCCCGTTTGTTTGTTCCGCTGCCCAGCCGCCGAGAGGTCTCTGCTGTGGCGTGACTCTCACGGCCACTCTGCAATTACCCAGGAATTTGGGGGAGAAATAACACCAGCTGCCACTCTGCAATTACCCAGGATTTGGGGGAAAATTGCTACCCGCTGACACCCTGCATTAGCCCAGGCTTGGGAGGATTATTACGCACTGACTACACTATGAATACTCAGGACTCAGGGCAAGTACTTGCTGTTATACTGCTCCTGCTTTGCACCCAGGAGTGCTGGCATACTGCTTCCTAGAGAGTCAAACCTGGTCCCTTCTGCTAGGACCCTCTGCTGTGGGCTGAGAAGGGTCGCCCCCCCTGGCTGTCTGCTGTGAACCCAGGCATCCCTGCCGGAGCCGTGGGTGTATGCTCCCCTGTTTTATTCCCCTCAACTGTTTCTGTACCATAGCCCCGTTTCCCTGCTTGGATTACAAACTGTTGTAGAGACTCTAACTTTGCCCCTGGGGCCGGATTACACTGTTTTGAGCCCTCTCCTTGCTACTTCTCCATACTGGGTACTGCCACTCTCCATGCAGACCCCAATTGAGTGACTGTCATTTGCTTTAATAAAGCTTTGTGTGTTTGCCATCTGCTTTGTGTGTTCTGTCCTGCCTACCCTCCGTCATAGCATGCCTCTAACAGACCCAACCAGGAAAGGGTCTTTTGGAGGAGACTGCAGGCTAGCTTCTTGCCTACTGACTATGGGCCCTGGCATTGAGGGGGCCCTATTCTTTGGGAGGTGTGTGCCTGAGAGACATTTTGAAGTAGTTTTACTTCGGATTCAAGTCCATGTCTCCCCAAAACACACAGACTCTGATAACTGCAGGACCAGAATACAGATTTGGGGTCTCTCTGCCCAAGCCAGTATTGACTACTTCAACCCCCCTTCTAGACTCAGAGACTCTAAGCAGATGTTAATATAATCAGCCCAAGACAATCGGATGCTGAAATCTCTTGCTGTAATCTGTTTATTAAGGTGTGATGTGCTTACCTTTGTGTTTTTGTCCCATTGTTAATTGAGTTAATTGAGTCACCAATTGTTTCTGTCTGTTGGCTAGTTTGCCTGGAGGTTCCTACATGACGTCTTGTGTCACCTTTACCTTGTCACCTAATCAGTGTGGGATGTTTCTCCCAATGTGTAATATTTGTTTTTATTGTTCATGTGGGGACTGTCTCTATTTCTGAAGTGTATAAAAACCTGTATTTCTGTTCAAATAAACAGTCCCAGTTGCAGTTAGTGTCGTCTAGTCTTTGGGTGCAATGCCCAGCTATAATACCTTGGTCCCAGCGGCGAAGAAGCAGTTCTCTGACAGAAGCACCTAGGCTCCAGGTAGTCTGTCACAAGGGTAATCTTCCAAAGGTTTGATTTCCCAGATTTACAGAATTCTCACTTCTACTTCCTCCCCCACTTAAGCACCCATATATGGAGCGATTGCTGGGTGAAGAACTACCCTCGAAGAATATGTATCTTATACAGTATAAAGAAAATCAGTATTAAATCCTCCTTCATTGGTACCAAACTCCAGAGTTTCTCCACTCTATATACCCATCTGCTGATAATCGTTGTTGGCGATGTAAAATACAGCTGGAAATTCTACCTTGCATTTACTGGTCTTGTCCATTGTTCATTCCTTACCGGCAGGCTGTCCATGCTTTTATTCACTCCCTCTTTGGGTCCTGGACCCTTTCTTTTTACTGTTAAAACTTTTCTTTTAGGACTCCTCCCACACACATTGTCTACCACTTCAAGATGCTTGATAGCACTTTAAAGGGAAATAGGGGAGCCTCCTTCCTTAGTTGTAGTTGTTGTATGTCAAACTGTTGGCGCTATCTGAATTCTGTATAATATCAATAATGTCTTCAGAATGTGGCTTTGACTGCCTTTGGACTGGATTGGGAGCCAAGGTTTCCATTTCTCCTGTTTTCCTTTCTCCTTTTATTTTTCCTCTTTCTATTATTTGTAAAGGGTTTGCAAAATTGGAGATGAGTTGCTTGCTGCAACTGAACCTATGAGAACAAATGTATCTCTACTGTTCATGATTAACCTAGTTGGCTTTTACATTCTAAATGCATATTGCTTTTCACAATCACCACATGGTGCAGGGTTTCTCCACATCCATTCCCATATTAATTATTCCCTGCTCTCCTCCTCTGGTTTACCAATAACAGCATAAGCAGAGCAGACACAGACCAGTCATCAGCCTGCTCAGTGGGGATCAGCAGACAAATCTCCTGCTGAGCTGGTGGAGTCCACCCCATGTGGAAAGAGCCTTATAGTTTTTTGCCTAACTCTGGATCAACTGTTTATATATGTTGCTGAAAATGGAGGTTTTCTGTTTATTCATTTTTTCTGTTGGTTGAACTAGATGGTCTTTTTTTCAACTTGATGAACTGAATCATAGTGCCAAGAGTTCAAAGCTAGAAAGAATATTGGCATACCTGCTGTGAAAATATCTCTAAAAAACCTGCCGCCTGCACGTCAAAGGATATATTTCAATACAGGTAAGTTAGGTCTCCAAAGCTGAGAGGGCAAAAATTATCTTTAAAAGACAAACAAATATTTACACAAAAACACATGCATGTGAATACTTACAGTTGGTTTGTGTCTGCCATATGGCATCGGCCATGCCCCAAATTGCAGGAAATAAGAAAAACACAGCAAGCTCAGTTGGGTAAGGCTTCCAAAAAAGTAAAGCTATTATTATTGCAAAATTGGTCAATGCAGCTAAAAGAAAAAAAAAAAAGGGTATAATAAATCTGCAATGCAATTTGTGTTAAGTTATTATTATGTATATTACTACATGTACATATATATTATTTATATTCATATTTATTAGATTACAATATATGCAAGTTTTTTTTTTTAGGGAAAATTGATTTCCACAATTGCTTTTAAAGGGACAGACTCAATGAACCACTTGGTCTTTTTCTGGCATCATTATTATATGTTTTTATGTAACATGCAGTATAATGAAGATTACAGTGGAAGTCCAGGTAATATGTTAAATACATACTTGAAATACATGTGCACCGCGATCTAGTTCTCCCCTGTGTCCTCCGGAACGCCGATTGCTGTATGTTACCTCTGTGTGAGGTCCCGATTGATGTGATCACTGATTGGCCAATCAGTGATCACATGAGCAGTAGTAAACAAGATGTCACTTCCTGACATCATTGCTTACTACTTGTGAAATCTGTAAAAGGTCACAGAGGTCACATGGCACAAGGCTATTCACAACAGCCTTGTACCATGTGACAAGCTGTGACCAATCACAGCTCTCATAGTATTTCTCAATGGCTACCAGAATGCAGCCAGAGAGAAATAGAAATTATTGCTTTTAGAGCCTTTATGGGTGTAAAAGCAATCAGTGTAAAAAAAGAAACAAAAATCGTCATCACTCTCCACAAGTAGTACAGTGTCCCTATGGTGACACTATGAATACATTTTGGCCAAGATTTATAAAGAAAGATTAATTATTTGCAAAACTTTATAAGAAAAAAACTTTTCATAATTTTTCATTTATATAGCAAAACAATACAAATCCCAGTGGTGAATAAATACCACCAAAATAAAGTTTTATCTGTCTCAAAAAAATGCTAAAAAATTCATATGGGTACAGTGTTGCATGATTGCGCAATTGTCATTCAAAATGTGATAGCTCTGAAAGCTGAAAATTGTCCTGGGCAGGAAGGGGTTGAAATTATTCGGACTTGAAGTGGTTAAAGCAGACAGAATGTAACACTGTACATAATACAGAAATGTATGAAAATTTGTCCTAAGATTCTCTTAATTGTCCAAACTGAATTTTTTTGTAATTACAAAGAGAACCTTGAGGAAGAAATTGACTCCAGAACAAATCTTTTGTTAAGACTACAGAATGACCGTAAACAGGTTGCTGTAATAACAAAGGTGACAAAAAGACTGAATTTAAGTCAAAGTCTCAACTTTCCTGTATACATTTATTGATAAAGTTAGAAGACAAATGAAACAGGGCAATCTTAAGGCTAAGATATCTCTAGTTCAAAATGACACTTTAAAAAAGTCAGCCTACAGCCAAGACAGGAATGACTGCTCTTAGTAAAAATGGCAGGTGCAAGCGAGACAGAGAGAGTCAATAACTTGTTACTACTGTCAAAAACCAGGACATTTAAAATGGAAGTGTAAAAAACTCTTAAAGGATGTGCAGATAAAGGATTCAAGAAATTTAGGTAAAGAAAATGGGCTTATTTTTCTTGAACCATCTGCTCCTCCTTGTCCAAAAATAACTCACTCTTCTTCTCCTTATGCTCCTCTGATAGAACAAATCAGAGAGTTATCAGTTAGCAGTGGTATGACTGAAAAGAACTTGCAGTCAACAACTGTTAATTCAGCTCCATTATTGCCTACCCTGTGACTAGACAATAAGAGGGAAATAAAGTCTCATTATCTAGAATATTAGAATATGTAACAACAATATGTCTAGATAAATGTGGACCCCCTTACATTAAAGCAAAATTGAATAGACAAAAACTTAAGTTTCTAATTGATATAGGTGCTGAAATTTCTATTACTGGTGTAAGATTACCTCTTTTGACAGATGCAGCAGTATGTACAGTTGTTGGATTTAATGGATCAGGTAACTCGAAAGCTTCAATGTGTAAAAATGTTTCATTTGAAATCCCTGATTATTTGGATACTGAGATTGATATTTGGTATTGTCAAGGTGCAGAGAACATTATTGGGACAGATAATATTCAACGAATAGGTTGGATAATTGACCTAGGCAATGGCATTTATGGAAAGGTTCCATTAATCGTAAGCCTGTGGTAATTGACCCAGCAGATTACTGTGAAGTTGGCAGAATCTGTTTAACACAAGTAATTGCTGCAGACCTAAATGGCCAGATATTGATGATAATCAAGAATTAGAACAATTGGTCATATCATACAAAAATCTTTGGAGCCAAGGCAAAAATGAAGCAGGTCTGTTTAAAGACATAGAAGTAGACGTGCAAGGCAGAGATCCGTCCCCACAGAAGCAATACAGATTGCCACCAGAATCCATCGAACGAGTATCGATTGTCATACAGGAACTTCTGCAACAGGGTATTATCAGGAAAAAAATTCTGTAGCAAACAATCCGTTATGGTTAGTACCTAAACGTGCTGACCCTAATTCATTCAGGCTTCTGGTAGATCTCAGAATGCAGAATAAATATACCCCAAATTGCACCCCAATAGTGGCAGATACACCTGACATAATGTCCCGAACTGATGCAAAAACAAAAGTGTTCCCTGTGATTGACATTGCCAGTGGATTTTTCTCATTCCCTTTGTCCAAAAACTGTTAATCTAAGTTCACTTCTTGCTTTAATGATGAACAATATACCTTAAGGCTGTAAGGCCTACATTTGAGTCTAAGCATATTTCATCAAGCTTTAGCGAAAGTCCTATCCAAATGTTCTAGGCCAGATTATATCCTACAATATGTGGATGATATTTTGTTGTCAACTGAAAGTGAGAGAGCATTTGACCCTTTTTGCAGAATTGTTTGTTCTGCTGCAAAATGCAGGTCTCAAGCTAAATACTCGTAAGATTCAGCTCATGAAACAATCAAATCAGTCCGGGCAGACGTCAACCTCTGCAAATAAGAGTTAATGCTATTGCTGCACTTCCTGTACCAACAACATTCAAAACATTAAGACAATTCCTAGGCTTAGTGAATTTTCCCCAGAGAGTTCATTGAGTCATTTACTGATACAGCAAAACCTCTATATTAACTTCTAAAGAATAATGAGAAAATGGTTTTGGTCCTTGGACAGAAGTTCAGCAAAAGGCCTTTGAATCTTTGAAAAAAATACTTGCAGACAGCACTACTAACTACAGTAGAAAAGCAAGCACCATTGCTTTACAGGTACATACTGTAGCTCCTGCTTGGTGGTCAGATCTCTGGGCGATAAGTTTTGTGCTGCTTCTCACTGCCTAGATGGTGGGTGGAGGGTTTGTGGCATGCGGTTATGTACTATGCACCATGTGCTGGACTTATACATGTGCTACATTACTGTACATTGGGTCTGTTGTTGGACCCTTATTTAATACTGATATTTGCCTTATATGCTTCAGTACATTCTGTTCTTACTGTTTCTATATCTTCTGTATTGAAAATCTTTAAGAAAAACAGTTTAAAAAAATAAAGTGTGTGTCTGTATATATATGTATATATATATATATATATATATATATACACACACACACACACATATATATTGAATGTATATTTTGTTATTAGAAGTCTTATTGTGTAACAGCTGTATTTCTTGTGTTAGAATGCTATTTACACCTTCAGCTGGGAAGATTGCTATCTAAAGGAACTAGTAGAAGTAACATACCATTGTGAATCACCATTTACATTTGAAAGAACTCCACCAGAAACCAGAATGAAATTTCAAAGAATGATTAGATAGCTAGATTCCCACCCATCTTAGGACATATAAATTGTATTAGCGTTTCAAGACAGAGCATTACTTTGAATCCAACACTGCATTGTTCTGCTCTCCCTGCATGTAGGTCTAACTACATGCTGGTATTATAAACACATTTACTTTTTAATCTGGCTTCAGCAGTCAAAATGTTACTGAAACCCATGAGTTTTGGGTTTCCCCGTCACGCACAAACAGGTGAATATCTTTAGTGACCTCAAAATGATCTAATTGTTGGATGGGACAGAGAGTTAGACCGAAACTAAGTACCTTATGTTCCATCACAATGAGATTATGTGAAGAAAGTAAACATTAAGGTCCAGTTCTGGGATGTCACCTTTACGACAAATGGGTTCATAGTGCCTGTGAGTTGAAGTGGTATATTTGTCTTGTCTGAGTTTGTGGTCCTAAAAATAATCCTCAGAAGGGACTATGTTGGACTCAGTAATTGAAATAGATTGTGTGTCACACAAGATGTCATCTTTGACAAAACTAGTAGGGCACAGATGGAACACATGCCACTACGCATATGTGATCCTGTTGCAGCCATCTTGGATTCTGGAATACGAGTTGTTTATATGCTATGAAGTGCCTGATTGTCATCTTTTCATTGTAAGTGCATTTTCCACATTAAACTGCTATTTTAATCTGGATTACACTATGGAGAGAATGTCTTTTTCGTTTTATGATACTATGTCCAACTGATTGGTGCAGCGCAAAAAATGTATACTGCATGTATTTTTTTGCAACTCACTGTAGAAGGCTCCATGTTCAACCTGCTTCTATGCACCGCAACTGAGCTGTGGTGCATAAAAATGAATAGTGCAGTACTAAGATAAATTAAAATGTATGTGCAATACAATAATGCAATGCAAATATATTGAACTCTTGAACCACAAATTGAAAAAATAAAGAAATCCAAATGTGAAGCCAAAAACTGTGAATTCATTTGTTCTGTGATTATGAGGGAAATGACAGAAGTGGATACCAAATGCCACCAAAACTTCTTGATGATGAACCACACAGCACCTTGGTGTACAACAAAGGGAGGCTTACCAGAATCATATAACCCCCAATAAAGAGCGATCAACCGGCACTTGTTTATCAACCCAAGATATCCAGTTTTCCTCAAAACCACATGTCAAACAATGGTACTGTTGCGTTATATCAGATGACTGTACATATATATATTCAGTGGACATAGTATCATAAAAATGAAAAAGTCAGGCTCTCTACTGTATAGTGTATACAAAATAATACGTTTTTTGGTGCCGCATCCCAAAAAAATAGAAAAAAGTGTCGGACAAGAATTGTACAGTCAAACTGGCAGATTTTTTAGGCACAGTGAGAGACCAAACTATCATGTTAAAAAAATTTAAATTTTATGAAACATTAAAATCATAACAGACAGAATAAAACATGAAATCTAGGACCCCCTACAAGGAGGGGCATAGTTCCTGGCATTGCCCTTTACAATCCAAGATATCCATTTTTCCTCAAAACCATATCTCAAATGATGGTAATGCTACGTTATATCAGATGACTGTGCATATACAGGTAAAACTCGAAAAAATTAGAATATTGTGCAAAAGTTCATTTATTTCAGTAATGCAACTTAAAAAGGTGAAACTAATATATGAGAGAGACTCATTACATGCAAAGCAAGATAGTTCAAGCTGTGATTTGTCATAATTGTGAGGATTATGGCTTACAGCTCATGAAAACCCCAAATCCACAATCTCAGAAAATTAGAATATTGTGAAAAGGTGCAATATTCTAGGCTCCAAGTGTCCCACTCTAATCAGCTAAGTAAGCCATAACACCTGCAAAGGGTTCCTGAGCCTTTAAATGGTCTCTCAGTCTGGTTCATTAGGAATCACAATCATGGGAAAGACTGCTGACTTGACAGTTGTGCAGAAAACCATCATTGACACCATCCATAAGGAGGGAAAGCCTCAAAAAGTAATTGCAAAAGAAGTTGGATGTTCCCAAAGTGCTGTATCAAAGCATATTAATAGAAAGTTATGTGGAAGGGAAAAGTGTGGAAGAAAAAGGTGCACAAGCAGCAGGGATGACAGCAGCCTGTAGAGGATTGTCAGGAAAAGGCCATTCAAAAGTGTTGGGGACTTTCCCAAGGAGTGGACTGAGGCTTGAGTCAGTGCATCAAGAGCCACCACACACAGACGGATCCTGGACATGGGCTTCAAATGTCGTATTCCTCTTGTCAAGCTGCTCCTGAACAACAAACAACGTCAAAAACGTCTTACCCGGGCTAAAGAAAAACAGACCTGGTCTGTTGCTCCTCTTCCAAAGTCCTCTTTTCTGATGAGAGCAACTTTTGCATCTCATTTGGAAACCAAGGTCCTAGAGTATGGAGGAAGAATGGAGAGGCACACACTGCAAGATGTTTGAAATCCAGTGTGAAGTTTCCACAGTTTATGTTGATTTGGGGAGCCATGTCATCTGCTGGTGTTGGTCCACTGTGCTTCATTAAGTCCAGGGTCAATGCAGCCGTCTACCAGGAGATTTTGGAGCACTTCATGCTTCCTTCCTTCTGCAGACGAGCTTTATGTGGATGCTGACTTCATTTTCCAGCAGGACGTGGCACCTGCCCACACTGCCAAAAGCCTGGTTCAATGACCGTGGGATTACTGTGCTTGATTGGCCAGCAAACTCGCTTGACCTGAACCCCATAGAGAATCTATGGGGCATTGCCAAGAGAAAGATGAGAGACATGAGACCAAACAATGCAGAAGAGCTGAAGGCCGCTATTGAAGCATCCTGGTCTTCCATAACACCTCAGCAGTGCCACAGGCTGATAGCTTCCATGCCACGCCGTATTGAAGGAGTAATTGCTGCAAAAGGGGCCCAAACCAAGTACTGAGTACATATGCATGCTTATACTTTTAAGAGGTCTGATATTGTTCTATGCACAATCCTTGTTTTATTGATTGCATGTAATATTCTAATTTTCTGAGATTGTGGATTTGGGGTTTTCATGAGCTGTAAGCCATAATCATCACAATTATGACAAATCATGGCTTGGACTATCTTGCTTTGCATGTAATGAGTCTATCTCATATATTAGTTTCACCTTTTAAGTTGCATTACTGAAATAAATGAACTTTTGCACGATATTCTAATTTTTCGAGTTTCACCTGTATACTTAGTTGGACATAGTATCATGAAAACGAAAAAGACAGGCTCTCCATAGTGTAATCCAGATTAAAACACCAATTTAATGTGGTAAATGCACTTACAATGAAAAGATGACAATCAGGCATTTCATATCATATAAACAACTCATATTCCATAATCCAAGATGGCTGCAGCGAGATCACGTAGGCGCAGTAGCATGTATTCCGTCTCTGACCTACTAGTTTGGTCAAAGATATTGCTTTTACTAAAATATTATTTATTTAATTTATTTATTAATATTATTATTTTAAAACATTATTTTAAATAAATGTACTTATTTAAAAGAAAAGCATTGATAATGGTAAAGTTTCATAATTTACAAATCATTGTGCTGAGGTTTGTACATGTCTGTTAAACTCTTGTTTGCAGCACAATAATTAAAGCATATTTTTTGGGTACAAGGACTGTTGCACATGCTATCCTGTACACAGTGAGTAGGGTCAAGTTTTAAGTCCCTCCCACTGTTAGCACAATTTTGCCACACCCACAATTTCTTACAGTGTGGTAGTCAATAATTATTGTCCTCTGGGAACCAAGGCTGACCCCCCCCAGGAAAAAAAATGATCTACTGTTATGCTGCCGCATCCGTGACAACCTTTTGGATCGCGCGGGATAGTGGCTTATAAGTATTTTTGCACACCCAAAGTACTGTAGCTCTACCCCCTCAGGAGCAACTGAGTATTCCGGTTACCAGATTTGAAAGGGAGGCCCAAAGCATTGCTGACTACCTTTTGCTTGGTTAGGACAGAGTAGAGGAGATTGATCATAATCAAGAGGCAGCATCAGCGTGGTGCCTTTTGCCACCCTTATTTTCTTCATAGTTGTGAGTTGTTGCCACAGAGATTTTGCTGACACCAGTAGAGTTCTGCCTAAAGGGGACTGCACATACTAGGCCAGGAATCACTAAATGGCAGACTGAGTAACAAGTCAGCAAATAGTAACAGCAAATAGATGCCTGAGTGTCCACCCCCACCTGCCTACCCACCACTGCCACTGTCATATTCAAGGAAGGGCACAAGATTGTAGGTGTGGCAGGTTTGTATAGAGTGTGGGACCTTTCAAATTAAGAAGCAAGTGATCAGTTACTAAGCAACCATTCACCCACCCCCAATGTTGTCCCTGCTGACACCACAAAACACCTTTGCTAGGCAACTCCCTGGCTATTACACAAAGGATAAACACACACACACACACACACACACACACACACACACACACACACACACTGATGAATTACAGTAAATGTTTAACTTGCATTAATGTCACAAAAAAGGAAAAATAGGCAAAGAAAACAATTGGCTGAGCCTTCCAAAAGGCCTATCACCAGTCAGAATAGGCAATATAATACAGTACAGTACCACTTTAAGCTGCAACTGTCCATCTTGCAGGACTGAGGATTTAAATATTATCTCACAAACTGAGAAAATGTCCCCAAGAAAACAAATGAAATGGGAAAATAAGAACAAACACAGGGCTAGTTCACTTGCAGACTCTCTGTGAGAAGAGTTTACCTCAACTTTAGGATTTAACAAATTTAGGCAGGTAGGTTTCCCATAAAATACTCAAACATGTTGTATTTTTTAATGCTGTTTTTATTTCTTCCTGTGAGATTTCTGCATCTAGGGAATTCAGTTGTTCCTCACTTAATTTTGGTAACCCAGCCTTCTCCAGATATATATCTTTTTTTTTTTGTTTCTTTCAGTTTCAGTGTTTTTTAACGAGTCCAGGGTGTTTATATTATAACATTTTCTATAGTATTCCATAAATACTTTGGTGATTTCTTTAGTTGAGTGTACCAGTTCACCCGTGGAGTTTTTATTTTTTCTATATAGTTCCTATTTTTCTTTTTCCTCAAGGCTCTCATCAAATATTTTCCAAGTCTGTCTCCCCATCTATACCTCTCGCTTAATACTTTATTATAAACTCTCCTCCTCTCCTCTTCCATCACAGCCTCTAGTTCTTTCTTTTTTTATTACCTTCAGCTTTATTTCTTTTGTTATTCTATTCTTATGTATCTGTTCCAATTCACTTATTTCTTTTAGAAGCCCACTCATTTTCTCTTCTTTCTTTTTTCTTTTTTACCCCAATTGCTATCAGTACTCCTCTTATATATGCCTTATGAGATTCCCACTCTGTGGCTATCGACACCTCTCCTGTCTCATTCTCCTTAAAAAAATAATTCAATCTCCTCCCCGATATTCTGAGCAGTATCTTTTTCGAGGAGAAGTGCCTCGTTCAACTTCCATCCCAGCCCTCCTGCCATCTTCCTTCCCCACTCTATTTTCATAGTGACCGGGGCATGATCCGAAAAAGACATTGCTTCTAACCCTACCTGAATCACATATTCAATTAGTTGATGCTCTATTAATATATAATCTAATCTTGAGTACATCTTATGCATATTTGAGAAGAAGGTATAGTCTCTATCCTGCATACAGTATGTGTAATTCTCCAGGCATCTACCAGTTGACACTCATGTATTTCTTTTTTCAATAGTCTCAGGGCTCTACAGCCCTCTCTCTGCATATGAGAAGTAGCGTCTTTTTGTGGATCCATACAGAAATTTAAATCTCCTGCCAGAATCAAGCGGCCTTTTTTAAAGTCCATCAGCTTCCTCAGCACCCTTTTCAAAAACACCTCCGGCTTTTTATTAGGACAGTAAATATTAGCCAATGTACACTCGATTTCCTGTAGTTTACCTCTTAGAAACAAAAATCTCCCTTCTGGATCCATTTTTCCTGTCTTCCAACTCAAACCTAATATTTTTTGCCAACCCTATCCCCCTACATGCTGCCATTCCTCTTTTCTTTTAGGTCTCAATTTCCCTATGTTCTTCTTCCCAACCAGCGATTTCCATTCTTTACAGTTCGAGTCTATCACAGAAGTTTCTCAAGTCCTCTAGTGCAAATAAAAAAAGGATCACGGACAGTACTCAATTGTTCAAGTCCTCTGGAAACCTCAGATAAGCTGTAACTCCATTCTTCCATCCTATTAGGCACTCTGGTATCCCCCATCTATATTGCATGTTTTGTTTTTTCATCTGCTCTGGTAGGGGTCTCAGGGATCTCCTTCTCCACAAAGTCTCTGATGCCAGATCCGCAAATATCTGCATATCCATTTCTCCATATTTAATTACTGTTTTTCCCTTAGTCTTCCTCCAAATTTCTTCTTTATCTTGAAGCTTATAAAATTTAACAAGTATATCTCTCAGCCTTTCCTTCCCAAAATTTTGTCGTAGTTTTCCTATTCTAAAAATTCCTTCTATTTTAGGTCCTTTCCATATCAGAACCGTCCATTATGGAGTTTAGTATTTTACAAACTACCTCTTGCAATATTTCTCCTTTTGGGCTCTCTGGGACCCCTCGTATCCTGATATTTCTCCTCCTATCCCTATTTTCTTGTATCTCAGCCTTGTAAAGCAATTTTTCCTGAACTTTCCCCATATTGATTATCTTCTTTTCTAATTCAGAAATGTCTTGGGCATGATTTTTAACTTTCTCCTCTGTTTCTTCCACTCTCACCAACAGCTGCCCTAGATCATTCTGAATATTTACCATTTCTTGCTTTATTGTTTTCTCCAAATCTTTGAACATTTCTGCCATCTTTTTTATTCGGTATTTGTACTTTTACCATCTCCATATTTCCTGATATTTGTTGACTGCTAATATTCAGGCCCAATGATAGTCTAGGGCTACTTTCCAGACTAAGGTCTCCTTTTCATTTATACCTTGGGGCCTTTCTGGGGTCACGTTTTCCTGGGACGTACATTTTTTAATTGTGCCGGTTTGGGACCCTTTAAGCCCACTTCCTTTAGCACTTTTGTTTTTCATTTCTTCTGTGGCTCTTATTCTCCTTTATAGACTCGGGGTTAGAAAATTTCAGCTATTAATACACCGCTCCCAATCCTGTCCAATCATTTGTCCTTTAACTTTTCTTTCATTTAGTCTTCTCCTTTCCACACCTTTGTGTTCCCTGGGGGTCCCCCTTTCTCTCCTTCACTCTGCTTTCCCAAACAGCACAGTATAGGGTATAGCATACATCAAGCCTCAGCCAGTCTCACTCACCCTCCTCGCACCTCTCTTCTTGCGAGACAGCTCCAGGCTATGTCTGTCAGTTCTTTCGGCAGGTCAGCAGGTTTTTCTCAGGGGGATTCCCCAGGGTGTCCTCTGTTCTTTTATCCTTGGGCTAGGGCATCTCTTTCTTCTTAGCAGCAGCCAGGCAGCATTCCGGGGAGCAGATCGGCAAGCAGACCAGCGCCTCTCTCTCTCCACAGGACGCCGGCCGGCTTCCTCGTTCCTAGCAATCCTCAGCGGCCGACCACGTGGTCACACCGCACCTCCTCGTCTCCCGGCAACCAGACACATGGTCACCGCTGGGCTTCGAACAAGCCGACCTCCGTATCCCGGCTCACCTCTCCAGAGGGCCGCCACTCATCCGCTGGGACCTCTCAAGCAGAGGTAGGTCTCGCCTAACAGGGCTCCTGCATCTCAAGGGAGCTTGGGGACCTGGGGAGGTCAAATAGCGGAGCTTTGTCCGAGAGCTCCTACATCGAGCCCTCCTCAGCCGCCATGGTCAGGCTCCGCCCCCCCACCATCACCTCCAGGGACTCAACTATTGAAGCCAACTGAAATACTCAAACATGTTGAGAACTCCTCTGCTGACTAGTTTGGGCCCATAAATTTTACTCAACAAGGCTGTAGATTATGTAGCGCTCACCCCCGAAGGAGCCGCTGGAATTAACGGGCACTTCTGTCCTTATTTCAGTGATGAACCATATATATATTGGATCCACAGCACGCCAGTACACCTTGTGGGAAGTTTTATAACAGGTTTAATAAGACAAATAGACTGCAAATTAACTTGGAAAATAGCAGTTAAATGCACTGAATGCACAAACCTTCTAGAATTGGCACAATCATATCAAGAAATACAATATTCATGTATATACCGGTATAGCTATAGATCAGTATTACCCCTTGCAACTACAGCAGCAATATGTCCCCACCTAAATGGACATCTCTTTAGGCTCAGTCCCAAATTCACTTGTATGCTGTAGGATTGTAACACTGTGTGAGTCTATGTGTTGCACAGGCCTGTGTTAGTGAATCGGTGGAGCGCTCTTAAGGACTGACATGTCACTTGTTAGCAGTTGTTCATCACATCTAAGAAAAACAGTCTCCAGGAGTTAACTCCTTTTAGGGATGATGAATGGGGCTCTGTCTCTCTGGGGCTAGTTTTTTTCTGTTGTCAATTGTCAGTGCTGCACAGTCTGACGTGCCTCACCTGGGATGTTCACATGCCTCCTCCATGATTTCCAACACTCTGACCTTTCTCTGCGGTGGGAGATGTTGTTGCTGTCGGTAACTGCCGTCTCGGATGACTGGTATCAATGATCACAGTTGCTGACTTCAGCTGCTGTAGATAACCATTGTCCTTAGCAACCTCTGCTGTTCTGAAAACAGTGGTCAGTTTACTTCAACAGTAGGGGCTACAGACTAGCTCCCACATGTCCTCTGCAAAGGCACACGTGGCTCTCCTCTCCCTCCTCCTTGCAAAGCATCCTGGTCCTGTAGTCCTGTGCAGTATAAAGTTACATTGTCTGCCTCTGGGATGAAACTGCAACTCCCACAAACACTCCAGTACTGCTGAGAGCTGAGCCAATCAAACCCTTTCTGACAACATGCAGTCTTAGAAGGGAAACAGTTCTTTAAAAGGAAACAGCAATGGCCCCACTACAATTATATGAATTAAAATGGGCTTACCCAAGAGGTGGTAAAATGGCTAACATAATTCCCTTTTAGTAAGTATGGGTAGAGTGAAGAGTCACTTGATAACAGAGGCTGCTTTGCAAGAAAAAGGGGGGTGTGGATTTTGGCTGAAGTAAATCCCTTTAATTGGAAACCCAAACTTGTGAGGCTAATTTCTTCCTTAGATAGCTTGAGCTTGGATGAAAGTGTGGGTACAGTTCCTGCTTAACAGGGAAGCGAGAGGGGGTGATCCCTGGCATCCTGCAGGCAGTGATGATATATACAGGGTGGTAGATTGCAGGACTGAATTGGCTATAGCATCTGTGCCTAAATGTAGAGGCCTATGCTGTAAACTGCTCTGAACCCAAGCAAGAGAAAGCAGCAGTTGTGCCTAAAGGTAGAGGCCTGTGCTGGAAACTGTTCTGAACTCAAGCAAGAGAAAGCAGCAGTTGTGCCTAAAGGTAGAGGCCTGTGCTGGAAACTGTTCTGAACTCAAGTAACTGAAAGCAACAAATAGGCTTAAAGACAATGGCAGCATTTGTGTGGGTTAGAAAGCCTCTCACCAGGTCTCACGGTGCAGCAGGGTGAAGCAATGATCTTGTGGTTAAACTACAGTTGTGCATAACAGTAACAAAGCACAGTGTTATATACCCCCCCCCTTAAAGTCTTTGGTCCCCTAAGAAACATATTAAATCTAACCAACAGTGTTTGAAAACCAATAAACATAAATAACAGATTTCATCATATAACAATATCAATCAGGAGGGACAATAATGGGTAAGCTTTCATTATGAAGCAAGTTTAACAAAAACGTCTCCCACCAAGGGAGGGGCTAGATGACTCTGAGAAAGAGTTACCATTTGAAGTTCTACCTCATCGATAGTGTCAGTGAGGGGGCTTTCAATGCTTCAGGGAGCAGTCAGCTGCACGAAGTATAGAAGCTTCAAGAGTACTTTGACTAGAATGAATCACTTCCTCTGAACGTTGCCCAGGTTATGATAGGTGAGTCTTTTGGGTGGCTCCATAGTCCACCTTCCTCTAAGGTCAGAAAAGTAGCCAGCTTCATCTTCAGCCGTTGAGGCCTTTTCCTTCTGCCCCATAGCAGGAGGAAAGTAGCCTCAGTAGCTATAGGTTCAACCAAATCCCTGTATTTACATAGTTTTGAATGCCTGGCTCAGATTTAGGTGGGACAGGGTCACTGGGATCTAGGCCTGAGTGGGTTGCTGACAGATTTGAGCCAGGTGAGAGCAAAGGAATTCTTTCCTTAAAATAAACCATTTCCAATCAAGTTCTGCTCCTTTTCCCTCTTCCTCTTCAGCCTTCTCTTCCCCTGAAGCTTGGGCAGAGTGGGATAATAGTGAGGAATTTTGAAGTCTGCGAGTATCCCCTCTGGGGGGGCTCCCCTACTGAAGTTGGGATATGCGCAGCATCAGAGATGGGTAACATGTAATTCCAGTGCCATGACTTCATTGGTCCCCTTTTTCCTTCATGGTGAATCTGATAGACAGGGAAGCTTAGCAACCTCCTGCAGACTATGTAGGGTTGAGGCTTCCAGCGAGCAGCTATCTTGTGTTTCCCTAGGACCCCAAGGTTTCTTAATAGCACTCAGTCTCCCTGCTGTAAATATTATACCTTCGCTCTGGAATCGTAATTCCTCTTGTTCCTCTGCCCCGTAACCTTAGAGTCTTGACAGGCTCTCTCATAGGCAGTCTCTAACTGAAGCTTCAGCCTCTCTACATATCCCTGATGTGATGGGGGTGACTGTGGTCAGGAGCAGTGCCATGTGCCAAGTCCATGGGTAACTTTGCTTCCTGGCCAAACATAAAGTGGTATGGTGAGTAGCCCTTGGCGTTGTTTCCTGTGCTGTTATATGCATGTACCACTGTGGCAATTTGCTGACTCCACTGCTGTTTTCTCTCAAGGGGCAAGGTGCCTAGCATGTTTAAAAGAGTCCAGTTAACCAGTTCCTGCCTAGCATATAGCAGATTGATGTCAGGGCGGGACTCTGCTCCTTCGGGGTGGAGGTCACATGACATCTTCCCTGTCACGCCACTCATGCGCGGCCCCGGGGACATGCAGTGCAGCGATCAATGGTTAACAGTGTTCCTCGGACACAGCACATCCCCAATCAGGGTAAAAAGCCAATGACATTGTCTCTTTACCATGTGATCAGCTGTGGTTAATCGCAGCTGATCACAAATGTAAACAAATAGCGGTAACTCGCTGTTATCGGCTTCTCCTCCTCACACTGATCTTATATGAGGAGGAGAACCTGGGAACAGTGAATTACTAATTACCTCCTTCAATGTGGTGTACCACACTGCCCTGACTGCCCTGGATTAAAGTGTACCTGTCACAGCACCCATCAGTGTACCTGTCAGGGCATCCATCAGTGCAGCCTTTCAGTGTACCTGTCAGCACATCCATCAGTGTACCTGTCAGCACATCCATTAGTGCAGCCTGTACCTGTCAGTGCATCCATCAGTGCAGCCTATCAATGTACCTGTCATTCATCAGAAGTGTACCAATCACAGCTGCCCATCAGCAGTTTACCCATCATACAGCTGACATGTCCAAAAAATTATAGTAGTGAGGAGTGTTATGATTTTGATACATAAATTACCAAAGAAATACCACTCGATAACACAGTTATGAAACACCAGCAATTTCTTGGGAACAGAAGTGTCTTTCCTTTACAATAGACCATCTAAAACAAAAGACATTCAAAACTGTTGACCAACCGGATACACTTAAGAAGAAGATGTAAACAAGTACAATTGTTGACTGAATATAAATGACCTACAGTTGCAAGAAAGAGTATG
Source organism: Staurois parvus (assembly GCF_062004578.1). Lineage (NCBI taxonomy): Eukaryota > Metazoa > Chordata > Amphibia > Anura > Ranidae > Staurois > Staurois parvus. The sequence goes on along the minus strand of NW_028318992.1, from coordinate 1,195,885 downwards.
TGAACCCCTTGGGATTACGTGGAGTTTTGCATGAATTGGGCATAAAATGTGCTCTGAACATCATCTAAGTCACAACAATAGAAGAACACAGTCTGCTGAACATAATACTACACAAACATTAGATGTTGCCATGGTTTAATTTCACATAACATGTAAACATTGACAGTGCAGGGAGGAAAAAGTATGTGAACCTTTGGACTTAATAACTGGTTGGCCCTCCTTTGGCAGTAATAACCTCAACCAAACGTTTCCTGTAGTTGCAGATCAGACCTGCACAACGATCTGGAGTCATTTTGGACCACTCCTCTTCACAAAACTGTTTCAGTGTAGCAATATTCTTGGGATGTCTGGTGTGAATTGCTCTCTTAAGGTCATGCCACAGCATTTCAATCGGGTTGAGGTCAGGACTCTGACTGGGCCACTCCAGAAGGCGTATTCTGTGCTGTTGCAGCCATTGTTTTGTTGCATCACCCATCCTCTGCGGAGCTTCAGTTGGCGGACAGATGGTCGTACGTTTTCCTGCAAAATGTCTTGATAAACTCTGGAATTCATTTTCCCATCAATGACAACAATCCGTCCAGGCCCTGAGGCAGCAAAGCAGCCCCAAACCATGATGCTCCCTCCGCCATGTTTCACAGTGGGGATGAGGTTTTGATGTTGGTGTGCTGTGCCTTTTTTTCTCCACACATAGTGTTGTGTGTTCTTCCCAAACAACTCAATCTTGGTTTCATCTGTCCACAGTATATTTTGCCAGTAGTGCTGTGGAACATCCAGGTGCTCTTTTGCAAACTTCAAACGTGCTGCAATCTTCTTTTTGGACAGCAATGGCTTCCTCCGTGGTGTCCTCCCATGTACTCCATTCTTGTTTAATGTTTTCCTTATTGTAGATGTGTCAACAAAAATGTTAGCATGTGCCAGAGATTTCTGTAGGTCTTTAGCTGACACTCTGGGATTCTTCTTTACCTCATGCAGCATTCTGCGCTGTGCTCTTGCAGTCATTTTTACAGGATGACCACGCCTAGGGAGAGTAGCAACAGTGCTAAACTTTCTCCATTTGTAGACAGTCTGTCTTACCGTGGACACATGAACATCAAGGCTTTTGGAGAAACTTTTGTAACCCTTTCCAGCTTCATGCAAGTCAACAATTCTTGATGGTAGGTCTTCTGAGAGCTCTTTTCTGCGAGGCATGGTTCATATCAGACAGTGCTTCTTGAAACCAGTAAACCCAAAACAGGTGTGTGTTGTTTAAGGGCAGGACAGCTGTCAGCAACACATCCAATATCATCACACTGATTGGAGTCAAGGTTGGCTCACTCCAGGCTCCAATTAGCTCTGGGAGAAGTCATTAAGCTAGGGCCTCACATACTTTTTCCTCCCTGCACTGTGAATGTTTACATGTTATGTGCAATTAAACCATGGCAACATCTTATGTTTGTGTAGTATTATGTTCAGCAGACTGTGTTCTTCTATTGTTGTGACTTAGATGACGTTCAGAGCACATTTTATGCCCAATTCATGGAAAACTCCTTGTAATCCCAAGGGGTTCACATACTTTTTCTTGCAACTGTATTTAACTCTGTGGAACACAATGAAGTCACACAGCCCTGACCTGACATAACCTGGCCAGTGTTGACCAAAAGTCATAAATGTTCCTTGTGAAAACTCAGCATCTAGGTACCTGAACTTTGAGAAATATAACAAGTAAAGCTCCCAAGAAATTTTACAATTGTTCATTCAGGACAAGGATATTAGCCTGTCTCGGGAATTTTAAAACCCATTATCAACTGTGTGAGTCAAATATCTGCTGGGAGATCAACTGAATGTTTATCAATGAGCTATATAGACAATGGCCACAGCTACACTTGCAATACTCCTTAAGATCATACATAAACTGGGAGATTACTCATAACCAAGTGATAATATTTTCATTCATGGAACATGACTGCCTCTAGTGGACAGGTAAAGAACATCCAGAATAAACGGCATTCTTGGCTGCCCAATAGACATATACTATGGGTGGATCCAGCAGACAATGGATCTCCACAGTATATATGCAGGAAGACTGAATAAAACCGGGCCAAAAACACATAAAAAAAAAAAAAACCTGAAGAACTTACTTGAAAAGCTGACTGGAGATACTTCGTTGAAAATCCTTTTGCCTGTTAAAAAGACCCTACTTTTTGATCTGAAAAAACATTTGCCTGCTTATACAACTTTTGCTTGTTTCCTGACAAGAAGAAAACTGCTGATTGGAGAGACTGCTGCTGACAAGAAAAGAAACATTTTTACCAACCTGCTGTTCCATCCAAAGATCTGAAAGAACACTATACCTGGGAGAAGTGAGATATTGTGGCCAGGTATCAAAACTTTTATTCCTTCAAAATTTACTAGAACTTTACTAATATTGCTATTGTGCTGTAGTGCTGGTATCGTGCATAGTAATATATATATATATATATATATATATATATATATATATATATATATATATACACACTGCTAATTACTTTGAAATTGTATTGATATGGTTAAACCATTGAGATTGGATGGTGTATAGGGAGATTGGTTGCTAAATTACCGTATTGGGTTAAATTGATTGTAGAATAGAGTTTTTAAAAATACTTTTTCTCTATATTGTTATACTGTAATGCATTGTTCCAAAGAGGCATTTGAAGTGTTTCAGTGTGTATTAGATCAGAATTATTTTTCCTAATTCTCTACGGCCACGGGAACTTGGAACGATATACTGAATGCTGACAAATGATATTTGCTAATCACTGAGAAAATCAAGGTTTTGTTATTTACTCAGCTATAATATATATCTTGTGATTGACCTAATTGCAATTTATTGTGGGTTATTCTTTGATTGTGTGTAGGAAATACTCATCACCAGTAAATTAGTTTGTTTTAGAATATATATAAATATTTTTTGTACATAAATAAATTTAATCAAATTGGAGATATTTGTATATTTGGTAAGAAATCACATTGGTAAAAAGAACTCAAGAATAATTACATTGTGATGATTTATATATTCAGGTGTCTATATTACAGTTGCAAGAAAAAGTATGTGAACCCCTTGGGATTACGTGGAGTTTTGCATGAATTGGGCATAAAATGTGCTCTGAACGTCATCTAAGTGACAACAATAGAAGAACACAGTCTGCTGAACATAATACTACACAAACATTAGATGTTGCCATGGTTTAATTGCACATAACATGTAAACATTCACAGTGCAGGGAGGAAAAAGTATGTGAGGCCCTAGCTTAATGACTTCTTCCCAGAGCTAACTGGAGCCAGAGCTAACTGGAGCCAGGAGTCAGCCAACCTTGACTCCAATCAGTGTGATGATATTGGATGTGTTGCTGACAGCTGTCCTGCCCTTAAAAAACACACACCTGTTTTGGGTTTACTGGTTTCAAGAAGCACTGTGATGTGAACCGTGCCTCGCAGAAAAGAGCTCTCAGAAGACCTACGATCAAGAATTGTTGACTTGCATGAAGCTGGAAAGGGTTACAAAAGTATCTCCAAAAGCCTTGATGTTCATGTGTCCACGGTAAGACAGATTGCCTACAAATGGAGAAAGTTTAGCACTGTTGCTACTCTCCTTAGGCGTGGTCGTCCTGTAAAAATGACTGCAAGAGCACAGCGCAGAATGCTGCATGAGGTAAAGAAGAATCCCAGAGTGTCAGCAAAAATGTTAGCATGTGCCAGAGATTTCTGTAGGTCTTTAGCTGACACATCTACAATAAGGAAAAAACATTAAACAAGAATGGAGTACATGGGAGGACACCACGGAGGAAGCCATTGCTGTCCAAAAAGAATATTGCTGCACGTTTGAAGTTTGCAAAAGAGCACCTGGATGTTCCACAGCACTACTGGCAAAATATACTGTGGACAGATGAAACCAAGATTGAGTTGTTTGGGAAGAACACACAACACTATGTGTGGAGAAAAAAAAGGCACAGCACACCAACATCAAAACCTCATCCCCACTATAAAACATGGCAGAGGAAGCATCATGGTTTGGGCCTGCTTTGCTGCCTCAGGGCCTGGGTGGATTGTTGTCATTGATGGGAAAATGAATTCCAGAGTTTATCAAGACATTTTGCAGGAAAACGTACGACCATCTGTCCGCCAACTGAAGCTCCACAGAGGATGGGTGATGCAACAGGACAATGACCCAAAGCATACAAGTAATTCAACAAAACAATGGCTGCAACAGCACAGAATACGCCTTCTGGAGTGGCCCAATCAGAGTCCGGACCTCAACCCGATTGAAATGCTGTGGCATGACCTTAAGAGAGCGATTCACACCAGACATCCCAAGAATATTGCTACACTGAAACAGTTTTGTGAAGAGGAGTGGTCCAAAATTACGCCAGATCGTTGTGCAGGTCTGATGTGCAACTACAGGAAACGTTTGGTTGAGGTTATTGCTGCCAAAGGAAGGTCAACCAGTTATTAAGTCCAAAGGTTCACATACTTTTTCCTCCCTGCACTGTGAATGTTTACATGTTATGTGCAATTAAACCATGGCAACATCTAATGTTTGTGTAGTATTATGTTCAGCAGACTGTGTTCTTCTATTGTTGTGACTTAGATGACGTTCAGAGCACATTTTATGCCCAATTCATGTAAAACTCCACGTAATCCCAAGGGGTTCACATACTTTAAGTTATTTGCCATAACGGCTGGAGGCACTGCCTAATAGTTATATATGGGAGTTGGACACCACCCAATTTATTTATAATTAATTATGAGAGCTGAGAGCTAACAAAATCATACCATAATACAAAACATACTGGTGATTGCATATTCGTATACATTGTCAAATATATGTATTAAGTGTTAACATGGCAGGAAGCAACAATGGGTCTACCTCTTCCAAACATAGCCATGGAAGTGAAGTTGCCCAGACTCTAGAGGCAACAGCTCCTAAGGAATCTGGGAGACCTCAGGAAGCTTTACAAAAATATGCAGAATATGGTGTAGTCGAATATATCCGCAAGAGGTTCGATATCAGAGACAGCATAGAGATGTTGGTAGCAGAAGAAAAGAGGCAGGCTCAGAGCATATGTGAGGACTTGTTTAGCCAAAATGGTCGGGTTTCTAGACTTTTAGTGACATTTGCAAAAGACAATAAAAGTCGTGACCGGCTTCTTCTAGAAGCATGGCCCATGTAAGGTTTGTGTGCAGTGAGTTTGCCCAACAAATGCCATCTCTAAAGAGACTTGTCAGAGATCCGCCGCATTTTGAAAACTAGGAACCAGGAAATAGAATCCTTGACAGACAGGCTTGACCAAGCATGTGTTCAGCTAAGCCAATCCAAAGAGAGTCAGGCAAGTCTGGTAGACCAAATTCAAAGTGCCCAATGCTTATATGAAGAGACCCATAGCAAATTTAAGCAACTTAAAAAGAAGTATAAGGAACTGTAACGTGAGCTAGATTTTTGTAGGCAAGGAAGAATGTCCCCTCTTGAAATGAACTCCCATACAGGAGGATAAAGATGATAAAGCAGAAATTGCACTAGTTAGATCTGAACAGAAAGGGTTAAAGAAACAGATAATGAGGTTAACTGCCCAATTAAATGCTGGCTTCCTGAGTCGGGCCAACCCAGCTAAGCAGGAAACGGGAATATCCATATCAGAGCGATGCACATGCAATCGATAGTGAAGCAGAATCAGAATATAGGTCACCCCCAGGGCATGCGGAGGAGGAGGCTAGGACTTCATTTAGTCAGGAAGTCCTGGGTATCATTCAAAAGATATGACACCCCAAAAGTCATCAAATCTCTAAAAGAAACTGTTCCCGTTTTTACTAAAAAAAAAAAAAAGAGTCCCCAGCCATTACTGAGCATATGGAAACATATGAGCATACTTTAGAAACTTTAGGCATTGAGGATGACAGTACAAAAATTGATTTCTATGGTTATGGAGAGAGGTAAAACATAGGTGTCACATGGAATTTGGGCCCTATAGAACCATTAACTCTGCCAAGGCTGTGGCCTATAACTTAAAGTGTGGTCCTAATCAAAGCCCCACAGAATTTCTCCCAGTATTGAAAAATGCTTAATTCCTGGCTGAGACCAGCCAGAATTCAAGACCCTATTTTATGAAGCGCTACCTGCTTATATAAAATTGGGACTTGCACAAGATTACAAGAAGGGATGCTCCCTCAATTGGCTGGTGAAAGAAAGCGACTATTTGTTCTCGATCCAACAATCCAGTGAGAGCAGGATAAAAAGAGAAGCCAAAACTAGTCCTAAAATAGTGGCAACTATTACCGTTTCTCCTCCAAATCTGAGTTTGCAGATGGAGAGGAGATCTTATGCAGATTTTGTCCAAGGTTGTTGGCCCAATAGACCCCCCCAGATTTGCACCTCATCCTCAGCAGGTGATGGAGGACAGACAAAGGCCAAAGAACTACGGTAGTGGAAATGAAAGGGGTCAGAGGTATGAAAATGGCCATTATGATAATGGAACGTAAGGGGTCAAAGGTATCCCCTTTTACTAGAAACCCCAATTTTATTTCAACTGATTTTTATTGAGAATTTCAGAGTCATAAACAAGGTAACAACATGTATAAACATTGTAATACAAGGTTCACAATAACAAGTGTGCAATCTACGAGTTGAATGAGGAGGTGGTAGGTCCTCACCATGTGGCCGGGGACCTGTTGGTCATAATCATGCTTACATGAGAGGTATGCTTGCGTTCCCTGAACCTTGTGGAAGTACTTAACATAATTAGAACTGGGTAGGGGTGGAAAGAAAGGGGTTAGGAAGAATATAGGGGGGAGGGAAGGGGCACCAAGAAGCTACAGATATAAGATCCAATATTAGTTGAGATTAGTAATCAGGTGAGTGAGCAATTGGGATGTTTTAACCATCGGGACCATTGCATTATGAATTTGTGATAAGTGGAATTTCGGAGAGCCGTTCTTTGTTCCATCTCACATTGTAGGTTGAGATCTACAAGGAGACGGGACAATAGGGGAGGTGACGTAGACCGCCATAATTTAGTAATATTTATCTTTGCTGCTGCCAGAATATGTACTATAATAGTGCGTGAGCGTGTGGGGAATGTTTCTATCGTCAAGTGAAGGAGGGCTAGATTAGGATTTGGGGTCATTGGTGAATCTATAATTGAAGCAATTGTTTGGAATACTTTATTCCAATACGATTTAATGGATTTGCACGACCATAGTAAGTGGAAAAGTGAGCCAGTTTCGCCACACTGTCTCCAACAGGCTTGTGATTGTTGTGGGTAGTATACAGATAATTTAGCAGGGGTCAAGTAGCATTGGTGGAGAATTTTCAGGTATGATTCCCAATGTGAGCTACACTTAGAGGCTTTGTATGTGATAGCAAACGCTGCTTTCCAGGATTGTGAGGATATTGGGAGAGGTAAGTTGCTCTCCCAGTTAGTCAGGGAGGACGTTTGGGTTATGAATTGCGCTTCAATTAGCAAAGTATAGAACGTGGATATCCCCTTCTTTGGATAGATAGTTCTATGTAGAAAATGGTGGGCAGTGGCGGGAAAGTCTATTTCAAGTGGTATGTTTGTTTTATGTAGCAAGTGTGTTATTTGCATAAAGGTGAATCGCTCTTTATCAGGTAGATGGAATCGCTCTTGGAGAGTCTGAAAGGAGATTGGTTTTTGAAGATTGTAGAGATCTTGGATATGATATATGCCGCACGCTTGCCAAGATGTCAAGTTCAATTGGGGAGAGAAAAAATGTAGGGATGACAATGGGGTAGGGATTCGTAAGTTAGTTTTGCAGGAGTGCGTGTAGGTCAAAAAGTCACGCCAAACCATAGAAACCCCAATTTTAAACAAATAAAAATTAATAGGAACCCTAATTTTACCAAAAACCCTGATTTTCATAGGTCCCCTCAAAATCAGGAACACCCACATCCTCAAAGGGTTAATTCAGTTCCCCATGCTCCCCTAAACTACAGGGAAACACGGGAACCCCAAAGAGCAAGACCGTGGCATCAGGACCGGAGAAGTAGTTCTGACTCCGAAACTCCTAACCAGTCCCATCCTGAACGTAACCAGACACACAGAAATTGGGAGAATAATCGAGATTCCTCCTACAGGCGCATCAAACAAATAGAGGCCCAGGTAAATAGAATGGTGGAACAAATGGAACGGCTTGTCAATAACCAATCTCTACTTCATCATTTTTAGGAGCAGCTCCTGTGACCAACCAAGGGTCACAGAATTAATAAGCAACCAGACCTCACTTCAACAGGGGAGAACACTGAATGAGGCGACAGGAGACGTGTATCCCATCCTTAACACACCCACAAATAAAGAACCTAGTTATCGGGCCAAGGGGGATCAGTTGTTGGTTATTAATTCTTCTCCTGTTTTTCAGTGTCCATGTATCCCTTCTAATACGGCCAAGTCATCGGAAATTATTGTGATTGACAAGCCGGATGCAACGCCAACTTCTAATTGTGCTTCCATCTTGAAACAATCCAAGAGTCCCGTCAGAAAGGATAAGTGTGAGGCGTCTGCGAAGTGCGGTGGGATAAATGCCAATCATATGTCATTAAAAGGCCCACAGATCTTCAACCATGCTAATTTCATGTGTGAGATGACTGAATCTGATGGGAGATATTAAGCTACAGTGGAGGTGCAGGATGTCAGTGATCACCCCATTTTAGGCCTAATAGACACTGGATCCCAGGCTACCATTATGTTGCAGGAATATTTTAACCGAGTGGTAAATGTCATGCCCAATAAGCCAAAACGTAGAAGCTTTGACAGCTCACTGATTAGCATAGGTGGAGATCCTTTGCAAGTCATAGGTACCGCATGGCTAAAACTTACATTAGGTAATAAGGAACTTAGCATAGTTCTTCCTTTTGTACCAGGGAAGAAATTGGTCAGCCATAAACTCCACATACTTTGCAGAGGTCATCTTTACACCTTCGGGGGCTCTAAAGGGGCCGACCCGCTCTGTTCTCACAATTCCGGCCCAGAACATGACTCCACCACCGCCTTGCTGACGTCGCAGCCTTGTTGGAACAGGGTGGCCGTCCACCAACCATCCACTACTCTATCCATCTGGATCATCCAGGGTTGCATGGCACTCATCAGTGAACAGGACTGTTTGAAAATTAGTCTTCATGTATTTTTCTGCCCAATGCAGCCATTTCTGCTTGTGAGCATTGGTTATTGGTGGCCAAATAGAAGGTTTATGCACAGTTGCTAAACTCTGGAGGACACTACACCTTGATGTCCGTGGGACTCCAGAGGCACCAGCAGCTTCAAATATCTGTTTGCTGCTATGTAATGGTATTTTAGCAGCTGCTCTCTTGAAATATCATGAAATATCTAATGTTTTCATACCTCGTCCAAGGCATTGAACTATTTCACTCTTTTCGGCAGCAGAGAGATCCTTTTTCTTCCCCATATTGCTTGAAAATGGTGCTCTGCTTAATAATGTGGAACACCCTCCTTTAGTAGTTTTTCCTTAAATTGGGCTCACCGGCCAATCTAATTATCACAGGTGTCCGAGATTGTTTTCAGTTATCAAAAGAGCCCTGACACACAATGCCATCCATGAGTTACACTGAAAAACAAAATATTTAATCTTTGTGACACTTAAATAGAATTTGCATAATAATTTGGAACGCGGTGTAGTTCTATTGATCCTATTTTTGTTTCTTATCCTTTATAATTATTTCTGTAATGATTTTACTTATTTCAAAGGTCTAGATAATATTTATTTTGACAGCTGAATGAAAAAATAAAGGTCTGCAATAAAAAAAAAATGGCGTGGGGTTCCCCCTCCCATCCATACAAAGCCCTTCGGGTCTGGTATGGATATTAAGGGGTATCTCCACGCCAAAATTAAAAAAAAAAAAACAGCGTGGGGTTCCCCCCAAAATCCATACCAGACCCTTATCCGAGCATGCAGCCCGGCAGTTAAAGAAAGGGGGGGACGAGCGAGCGCCCCCCTGCTGAACCATGCCAGGCCACATGCCCTCAACATAGGGGGGGGTGCTTTGGAGCAGGGGGGCTCCCCCCAAAGCACCTTGTCCCCATGTTGATGGGGACAAGGGCCTCTTCGCCACAACCCTGGCCGGTGGTTGTGGGGGTCTGCGGGCGGGGTGCTTATCAGAATCTGGAAGCCCCCTTTAACAAGGGGGCCCCCAGATCCTGCCCCCCCCTACATGAATGAGTATGCGGTACATGGTACCGTTACTAATTCACAAAAAAACAAAGTGTAGTGTAAAAAACCACAGGACAGGGTCTTTGACAAGTCCTTTAATAAAAGAATGTTCCCCGAAGTAGATCCAACGTCAATTACGGTGCCCCAAAGCACCCCCCATGTTGAGGGCATGTGGCCTGGTATGGTTCAGGAGGGCGGGGTGCTCTCTTGTCCCCCCCCCTTTCCTGACCTGCCGGGCTGTATGCTCGGATAAGGGTTTGGCATGGATTTTGGGGGGGACTTCACGCCATTGTTTTTTAAACTTTGGCATGGAGTTACCCCTTAATATCCATACCAGACCCGAAGGGCTTGGTATGGATGGGGGGGGAGGACCCCACACCATTTTTTTATTATTTATTTAATTTACGGAAATTATTTAAAATTCAACTGGAGCGTCCCCCCCTCCTGAACCATACCAGGCCACATTCCTGTGAAATCTAAATTGTAAAACTGTACTGAGTTCATAAATAAAGCTGTATGTAATTGAGGTCTTAGGGTTAATGGATGCTGTGGCCTGTAGAGTGGGAATCAGTGGTTTGTTTTTGTGGCTATCGCCGTTTGGAGGCAACCTATGTTACACAATGGACATGCTGCAGGTCATAATTTGACAAGCATATGGGTGCAGGTGTACAGCCCTGAACACAGACAGTGAGCGTTCAGGGCCACTTCCCCACGCCTTCACCCCTGTCAGATTAAAACCTGTGTTCATACAGCTGCTGTGTCCCCATAGTGTAACAGGTGGCTCCAGCCACATGATTAACCCCCTCATTCATTCTGTACAGGCCAGAGGACCTGTGTGAATGGGGCATTTTTTACTTTTTTTTCCTCAGCTCATTATTTCAATGGGCTGCCTAATGTTTGGGAACATGCAAAAATACTGCAGGCATATTATTGTAAAAGTGTGTTGCACCTAACTGCACAGTAGTGTGGTGCCATGCGTTTTGGTGGCTGTGAATGCATCTGTGTGTACTAGACGTGTGGAGGTGCAATTAAGTTTTCATCATGGTATCTGCACACATCTGCAGAGGGCATTGCATTTCTTTGCTGTGCTGGAAGAAACGTGCTGTTGCATGCGTTTCTGCACCACAAATGGTGTGAACAAGTCCTAAGGGCCAGTTCACACTATAGAAACACAGTGTAGATGCGTTCCAGATGCGTTTTTGCATGCACTTTTTTGATGCATGTTTAGCGTGTTCCAGAGCATTTTGGATGCGTTTTTGATGTGTTTCACTGCATTTTGGATGCGTTTTTTGTGTGTTCCAGTGCATTTTGGATGTGTTCTTGGTGGGTTCCAGCGCATTTTGGATGCCTTTTAGGTGTGTTCCAGTGCATTTTGGATGCATACTTGGTGTGTTCCAGTGCATTTTAGATGCGTTTTTGACGTGTTCCAGTGCATTTTTTTATGCATTCCAGTTAATTTTTTTCCCCTCTCTTTTTCTTAAATTTAATTAGGGTCATGTGCGTTTTAGTGCGTTCCAGGGCATTTTACAGTACAGTTCTATGCATAAACAATGCAGCCTGTTCGAGTTTTTTGGCAGCACCTGCAACGCACTGGAACTGCAAGCACTGATGTTAACTATGACCTTGACAACCATATAACCTTCTTTCTGTGCGTTTTGGATGCAAAAAAAGCAACTGAAACACATGTAGTGTGAACTGGCCCTAAAGGTTATTATAGGTAAGGGAACGGGACTGACCAGGAATTGTGAATTCAATCAGACTAGTGGTGGGACACAATCAGAAATCATACAATAATGCGAGATCTGAGCTGTAGGTGATAGGAAATGAGACACATTAACTTGATCAGTAAATAAATAGTTAAATAAAAAGAGTGGGGCAGTGATACATAGATTTGCAGATGGAACAGATGACAGGGGTGGGGGAGGGGGTCAAGTTGTATAAGGAGAGAGGTTTAAGGGCTCATTCACACTTGACTTTATTTCTAACTCTTGCCAAACGGCACTATAGCATTTGACAGGTGTTTGGGAAGCGTTTTTAACGCTCCTCAAATGCTCCCCAAACGCTCTATGCACGGTTTCGAGGCATGTGATAAGCATTTGCCAAGCGTTAAAACTGCACCATAAATGCCTGTAATGAAGTCAAATGGTATTAACGCTCCAAAAATGCCTCGCAACCACACCACAAACGTCTGCCAGGCATTTGAGGAACGGCACCATAGACTTGAATGGGAGGCTTCAACTCCTCCTGACTGGACATGAGGCGCCAGTTTTGCCGTGACGCAATGCTAACGCTTCAGTGTGAACAGCACTGTGTGCTGCCATGTGCAGAATTTTCATAGGCATTTGAGAAGCGTAAAAAATGCTTCCCAAAGGTCTGTCTGACGCCTGCTGACAAAGCTAGTGTGAACGTAGCCTTAGAGAAGATAAAAAAAGTTGTAATGAAATATAAACAGAAGGAAAATTGAAAGTTTCAAACTTGTCAGACGAACAGGACACAGGTAAGATTCACTCCCTTTCCACTTTCTAGTCAGTAGCCAAATTCTTGATTGATTGATCAATATTCCTGGCACTGACAGAACCCTGGAAATTGATCTCCATTTTTTGGGCATTCACAAATGTCAAGGAGTTTACAATCTAAGACCAGAAACTCAGATATATAAAAGGCTCAATTAACCTAACAGCATGTCTTTGAAGTGTTGGCAGAAACACACCCGTGCAGAGAAAGCATGCAAACTGAGATGCAGAGGTACAGCCATGACTGGTATTAGAACCCATGACCTGTGCTGTAAGTTCTGAGTTCTAACCACTAAGCCACTGTAGGAGACAGAGTGTGTGAGCTGCAATGTAGAATAGTTACATTGTTTAAAAATAATGATAAAGCGAGCGCTGGTAAAATTATATAGACTACTAAAATGGTATTACCAGGGGCAGACTGACAACTCATGGAGCCCCCGGGCAATAGGGGATCATGGGGCCTCTGTGTCCTCTCCCACACTCCAACCACACCCAAAAAAACCTATGAAAGGTATCAGGGGCATCTCATGGGGCCCCCTACTGACCTCGGGCCCTTAGGCAGTGCCCGAGTTCCCAAATGGCCAGTCAGCCCCTGGGTATTACACAAGATAAATATAAATCTAGGTATAGATATGAAGGTAGCAGCTAGCACTCAGGCTATTGGCAACAGTCCCAGAATAGAAATATGTTAAAGTAATAGTGCAGCGCTATAAATGCATGTTAACAATCATAAATGCATGTAAAGTCAACAAAGTGCAAATAAGTGGAAGAATGATGTAAACTGGTAAATGGTGCTAAAAAAGTTCATATAATTATTCCTGAATAATGGAATGTCCTTGGTGTGAGAGTACCAACTCAGAGAGTACCTATGAATGGAACGTGTGGTTTATCCATGACGGACAGTAGTGCATGGACTCGTGAAAGGTAATCCACCCTTGGGACTGGTGTACACTCACCAGAACAAAAGTATTAATGCGCATGGGTTATACACATCACACATCTGGGGGTGCAGAGGTATGTTGGCAGCTATAGGATAGTCATCCAACTCCATCCATCCATCCATCCATCCGGGTGGGTGCCAAAATGGTCTCAGGGAGGAATTAGCTCAGCCACAGGAGGCAGAAAGGTGCCTAATAGTGTAGTACTTTATTTAATGTTCACGAGTAACAATTTAAAATATCCACGTGGAGTAATAAAAATAATAGCAAAGTGATTACCACTCCTCAATGGCGTGGCATTAGCAATAGGGCTCCACCCAATGCGTTTTGTGTACCAACACGTCTATTGGTGTGCCCCTGAGGACGTGTTAGTACACAAAATGCATTGGGTGGAGCCTTATTGCTGACACCACGCCACCACCATTGAGGAGCATCCACCATCTTGATACTCACTTTATCCCATAGTTGCCAGCATACCGCTGCACCCCCAGATGTGTGATGTGTATAACCCATGCACATTAATACTTTTGTTCTGGTGAGTGTACACCCGTCCCAAGGGTGGATTATCTTTCACGAGTTCATGAACTACTGTTCGTCACGGATAAACCACACGTGCCATTCATAGATACTCTCTGAGTTGGTACTCTCACACAAAGGACATTCCATTATTCAGGAATGATTATATGAACTTTTTTAGCGCCATTTACCAGTTTAAATCATTATTGCACTTATTTGCACTTTTTTGATTTTTCATGCGTTTATGATTGATAACATGCATTTATAGCGCTGCACTATTACTTTAACATAGAATAGTTACATGATTAAAGAGAATGAAGATATATAATTATATTGGGAAATTAGAACTAGACAGTCCCAATTTTTTGAGATAAGTGTGAAAATGTTTGACATTTGAAAATAGAATGTATGACATTCATTAGGAAATGCATTAGTTGTCTGATCATTTTGGAGAAACAGCAACCCAAAAAAAAAAATTAATATAGGTGTACTTTTTATTTTAAATTATAAATATTCTCATATGCAAACAGAAAAACGCCAACGGTACAAAGCCTGCAGTTGTGCGCCACCTAGCAAACATATACGGCATTGCATCTAGAAATATGCTAGACGTGATATTGGATTTACTAACAGGAAAAGAGTCTACAAGTAGACTCTTTTCAATGAGTTTGCTAGATGCCTTTCTGAAGACTGACAGGTCTTTATTGATGGAATTGAGTCTACCTGAATGTTTAGTGTCTGCTGGTAGACTCAATTCTTAGTAAATCAGGGCCATAGCATTTATCAATCTATAGAAGCAGTCTTAATGAAAGTTGAGCTTGGCAGAGTCATCCTGGCTTCTGCTTTTAGCCAGAATTGAGAGGTTTGTAGCATTATCCCTCCCCTGTGTGGCTAGTTAGTTCCCAGATGTGCTGACATAGAGCTGTCAGGAAAGCAGAAAATTGAATGACTTATCGTAACGAGCTCCATGTCAGCACAATTTCCACCCAACTTGGTAGGACTAGTTACTGAACGCCAAGGCTGCAGGTGGACTCAAATTTATGAGTTAGGTCCTGGAAGCATGGGGGGAGGAGGTGGGGCCCTTACCCAGCTGTGCTGACATGGAGCTCGTCAGGAAAGGAAAATTACGGTATCTGTCATTCAATTTTCTGTTATATAGACCCCTATCTTTCATTACTGTTTTACTATTTAATTGTTGTACAGAGATGTTGTGTATTGTTTACAATGCAACACAAATGTAAAGAAAGTTCATATTTTTATCATAAAGTAGATAGTGAACAGCTGCTTACAAACATAAAATTACAAACATATTTATCTGCAATAATTATGAGAATCTCAAAAGTCTGTGGACTTTTGCAGTAATGGAAGGTAGCTGTTAACCTCCCTGGCGGTATTCCCGAGTGTAGCTCGGGTAAAGTTTCAGTACCACAAGCGGTAACCCCGAGCTACACTCTGGCTTACCATGCGGCGCTGCTCCGGGATTCCTCGATCACTTACCTTGTCCTGCGCTCCCGCAATGTCCCTCCTGCAGTGTCCCCGGCAATGTAATCCGGCAGATGCGGGCATCTATCATCTGTGTTCCGTCCTCTGCGAGCGTCGGGATGTACAGGGACGGAACGGAGGGAAATTTGAAAATGACAAAAAGTGACTTTCACTAAAATCACTAAAATCACATAGTATAACATTACTGTATCAAGGCATTTCACATATATTTTGTCCCGAGTGCTTTGTCCTGTGCCCTGCCTGCATTTTTACTGTTCTTTCTGCCTGGAAACTGAGAAACATCCATGGCGTCCAAAAAGCGTCCCTTTAGGTCAAAAGCGGTTTTAGACTAGCTAGAGAACAGCGATAGTAAATTATAACCACTTGCAGAATTGAGTGATAATGATTTGTGGGGAAATTCGTCATCAGACACTGAAAAAGATTTTGCTACTAAGATCAGTGATGTGCGAACTTGGCGCTCTATTTAAAATTTCAGTGTTTTTGGTTTGATTATATTATTGAATTACATTTATTATTATTATATTATTATTTATTATGATTATTTATTAAATTATAATTTATGATTTCGCTTTTCAAATTTTAACATACCCGGGATGTTTACTAGACTCTTGTTCGGACAGATTTCAGTGAGTTATTCCTAAAAAATTACAGGCCTATAATATAAAACGCCAAATTTCCATGCAAAATAATGGTACCGCTTTCAGCACCAAAAATCTGAAATAATCATACCGCCAGGGAGGTTAATATGTTCTTTATCACAGCCTCAGTCTAATACAAACACAAATACTACCTTAATAGTATTGCACGAAGGGCTAATTCACACTAGATGCAGTTCAGTGTGCTTTTTTCTGCATCAAAAATGCATGCACAGTGTTTTCCATGTATTCCTGGTTCACACTAGTGCAGTCAGTTCCAGTCAGTTTCTGGTGCAGAAAAAAAAGTAGAACACGCTGCAATTTTTCTGCACAGAACCATACTGGAACATGGCAAACTGCATAAAACTGCACAGAAACTGCATGTGGTGTGAAGTGTAAGGCTGCTTTCACACTGAGGAGTTTTTGATGCATTTTTGCGTAAAAGAAAACGCCTGAAAAGCTCAAGAAAATTGCTTCCCTGTGTTTGTGAATGTATATCTATGTATGTTTTCACACTGAGGCATTGCGCTTGCGGTGCGGTGTAAAAACTCCTGCTTTCAGCATCTTTGAGGCATGTTTGGGGAGTTAAAAAAAAGCCTCAAAAACACCACTTCCCATTGAAATGAATGGTAACCTCCTCAAAAACGTTCTACTATTGCTAGTATGCGGTATTTACCGAAAATAGCAAAAACACTCCGTAAATACTGCATAAAAAGGCCTTAAAGTCAATTCACAAAAGGAAATAATTAAATGCATGCGGTAATTAAGTAGTGGTCCAGGCTTGCGGTATGTTCTGGTATCTGCCAGTATTGTTATGGGTTGTTAAGGAATGGGTGGCCGCAGAGTCCCTAACAACCTACGAATAATGTAAAAAAAAAAAAAAAAAGCCGGCAATTACAAAACAATACAAAAAATTACATGGGATCCCCCCTCCATCCATACCAAGCCCTTTGGGTCTTGTTAGGATTTTGAGGGGATCCCCCACGCCAACATTTTTAAAAAAATATTGTGGGGTCCCCCCAAAATCCATACCAAACCCTTATCCGAGCATACAGCCTGGCAGGTCAAAAAAGGGGGGTGGGGATTTTGAACCATACCAGGCCACATGCTCTCAACATGGGGGGTGCTTTGGGGCAGGGGTGCTGCCCCCCTAAAGCACCTTGTCCCCATGTTGATGGGGACAAGGGCCTCTTCCCCACAACCCTGGGCTGTAGTTGTGGGGGTCTGCCAATGGGGGGCTTATCGGAATCTGGAATCCCCCTTTAGCAAGGGGGCTCCCAGATCCTGGACCCCCCATGTAAATGAGTATGGGGTACATGTTACCGTTACCCATTCACAAAAAAAAAAACTGTATTGTGAAAAAAGACAGGAGACAGTCTTTGACAAGTCCTTTATTAAAAGAAGGAATAAAAAGAATGTCCCCCTAAGTAGATCCAACGTCAATCACAATGCCCGCCGCCACCGGAAAAAAAAGGCTCTTCTCCTGACGCTGGTTCCCTGCTGTCTGACTGCTCTGCTCCACGCCCTTTTTTTGGCATGGGGTTCCCCTAAAAATCCATACCAGACCCGAAGGGCTGGCAATTCTTTTTTTTACATTCAGCTGTCAGTGGGGAATCCCGCTGACAGCTGAAACATTAACACATGTTTTTCACTTATAAAATACCACATGACTTGATAAAGTAACTCATGCAGTATTTTAGTAGTGTTTTTTAGTGAATTAAAAATATGCTATGCGGTATCCTACTGCATACTCGAATGCAGTAAGATACCGCTTAGTGAATTGGTCCCAATATCATCTATTGCATCATTTGTTGCAAGGTTTTGGGATTAAAAGCTTGCCAAAAATGTGCAAATCTGCCCAATTTGAGCTACAAAAGTAAGTCACATGTCCAGGATGTTGCTCTTGAAAAATGCTTCAAAAACACCTAAAAAACACTCCAAAAACACTAGTCATTTTTCAAGCATTTTTGAGGCGAACCAGTGTGAAAGCAGCCTAAGCAAAACCGTATCCGGAATTCATCCAGAGTTCATTTTTTAAGTGTGAACTGGCCCTTAAACACATATTGGTATGATTTTAAATATCCAGAATGCATTTTTACACTAATGTCTTCTTGGTAGTGTATTTGAATTACGATCAACAAGTTATAATTGTTCGAAAATAAAACTTCTTTGCTCTTTAAAGCTCCATGCACACTAGCACTTTTTTCAAAAGTTCAAAAACACTGGAAAAAACGCTGGATAAAAAATGCTGGTAATAATGTTTTTATAGTTGCATTTTAGTAGCATTCAGGAGCATATTAGCGTTTTTACAGCACATGTAGAGGAGAAAAAAAGATAGAAAAAAGCTGTTATGAGCATTTTAGTAGCTACAAAAAAAGCTACAAAAACAATTTTTTCTGCTCCTAGATGCTGAATCTGAAAATTTTTTATTAGCCTTAAGTAGTGTGTATGGACACATAGGATAACACCATTTAAATATGCTGATATTATCTTCCAGGAGCTTAAAAAACACTAGTGTGCATGGAGCCTAACAATTTAAAGAAATGACAAATTAGTAGTAGAGCTCATTGTAAAATTGTAGTTAAGAATTTCTTACCAAGGAAAAATAGAAACATCCTTCCGGTATACCGAGAAAGTTTCCCAAACAGCAACGAGCAGATAGCATTGACTGCTGCAAAGCAGATCATTACATATCCAACAAAATGTATCCCAAGAGAACAGGTAACATAAGACTATAAAAGAAAGAAGAGAAATTACAGTTTACCAAACATACAATTTTATTTTTATTTTTTCCAGCCCTTTTGACATCAGAAAAAGTGAATACAGCCTTGGTCACTGGACAGACTGGGAAATCAAAAGAAGGTGTTGTCTACATTGAGGGCTAGGTTACACTAGATACAGTCCAATGCTTTTTTTTTCAGCATCAAAAATGCATGCACAGTTAGAGTCTGAGCCTGAGAACTGAATCTCAAAAGTCCATTGAATTCTGCAGCAATGGAAGGAAGCTGTTAATATGTTCGACTCGATTACTGTAACTCCCTCCTCACTGGCCTGCCTCCCCACAGGCTATCCCCACTTCAGTCGATCCTGAATACGGCAGCCAGATTCATCTACTTTACCAACCGTTCCGTTTCTGCCACCCCCCTCTGCCAATCCCTCCACTGGCTTCCGATTGCCCAACAGATCAAATTCAAACGGCTAACACTGACGTACAAAGCTGTGCATAATTCTGCCCCAAATACATCACTGACCTAATATCCAAATACCACCCAAAACACACTCTCCGCTCTTCACAAGACCTCCTCTCTAGTTCCCTGATCTCCTCCTCCCATGCCCGCCTCCAGGACTTCTCCAGGGCATCACCCATCCTCTGGAACTCCCTACCCCAATCCACCCACTCTCCTCTCCTTTAGGCGCACCCTAAAAACCCACCTGTTCAGGGAAGCCTACCCCACCCTCTGCTAACTGCCGATCTCCTCCACTCATCCTACCACTCCATCCCCCACAGCTTTTCCTCCCGTACCACTATCCCCTCCCTCCTAGATTGTAAGCTCCAAGGAGCAGGGCCCTCGAACCCCTCGTGTATCGCACTGTATTGTTATTGTACTGTCTCATGTATTGTCTCCAATTGTAATGTGCAGCGCTGAGCGAACTGTTGGCACTATATAAATACTGTATAATAATAATAATGTTCTTTATCACAGCCTCAAACTAATACAAACACAAACACTACCTTTATAGGATTGCATGAAGTGCTAGTTCACACTAGATGCAGTTCAGTGCACTTTTGTTCTGCATCAAAAATGCATGCACAGTGTTTTCCATGTATTCCAATGGAGCTAGTCCACACCAGTGCAGTAAGTTCCAGTCAGTTTCAGGTGCAGAAAAGAAAGTAGAACATGCTGCATTTTTTCTGCACAGAACCATACTGGAACATAGCAAACTGCATCAAAACTGTAACAGAACTGCATCTGGTGTGAACTGTAAGCAAAAACGTATCCAGAATGCATTTGGAGTGCATTTTTGTGATGTGAACTGTCCTAATTTATATTATTAACCACTTGCCCTCCAGAGGATTTACACCCTTTCCTGACCAGGCCATTTTTTGCGATATGGCGCTGATAATTGCGCGGTCCTGCAATGCTGCAATGACATTTACGTCCTTTTTTCCCACAAATAGAGCTTTCTTTCGGTGGTATTTGATCGCCTGTCTGTTTTTCATTTTTTGTGCTATATACAAAAAAAACTCGACAATTTTGAAAAACAAAACCCCTATATTATTTACTTTTTGCTAATAAACGTCATGTTAAAATTTTAAAAATCAAATTTCGTCATAAATTTAGACCCAATCCCAATACGTGTAAATTAATTGGTTTATGTGAAAGTTATAGTGTTATATATGCTGGAATTTTTTTTCTACTGGTAATGGCGGTGATCAGCAACTTATAGCGGGACTGCGGCGGGTATTCTGACACTGGGGGAAACTGACTTGGTGTCACTGACATCCCCAGTGATACCAATACAGTGATCAGTGCTAATAAAAAGCACTGACACTGTACTAATGGCACTGGGCAGGAATGGGTTAACATGTGGGGCGATCAAAGTGTTAACTGTGTGCGGTGTTTTACTATGGGGGCTGTGTGTGTGTGTAAACACACTGGTTTTCATGGCTCTGCTATGCAAAGCTATACAAAGCAGTGTGCTAGAGCTGCCAGGGGAGAGATCTGTATTGTTTACATACAGTTCTCTCCCCAGTCGGAAATCCTCGGAGACAGCCAAGTGCGGGTGGGAAATTACCGTCCAGAACCCGGTGATTGACAGCTGAGGCCATGAATGGCGGCGTGGGTAAGGTGCGCACACCCCCTACCCGGAACTGCGAAATCACGTATATATACATGATTTTGCGCACCCGTGCCGCCCTGTAGCAGTATTTCTGCTACAGGGCGGTGCGGAAGTGGTTATTATGTTTAGCAAATAAACAGATTTCTGAATATTGAGTATGTTTCTGGAATAACTTTGTAAGAAATAACATGGAATGGGGAAAAGGGGAGATAGGCACTTTTGTTTTAGCTTAATAGGGGAAAAGGGGAAACTTTTTAAGGGGGCACTTTTTAAGCTTAAAGGGTCCACTCCACTTTTGTGGAAAAAAATTACACAAATAAAACAATAAATATATCATATACAATTGCTAAGCAGGATAAATTCTGATGTAATGTTATTACAACTTACCTTTCCTTTTTAAACTGCAAAATGCAATGCAAATAGCAATTTGCAGGCTTTCTGCAGACAATTGGTGTACAGAGCACATCCAAAAATGTAATTTCCAGTTTGTGTGAAAAACTCTGCACTAAGATACAAGTTAAGTTTAGGCATCCTTTGCAACTGAGAGGTAATTTTTGGTGATATACTCCCTACGTTTAAAGTGGTTGTGAAGGCTGAAGGCTTTTTACATTGCATTCTATGCAAGAAGGTTAAAAAAAAAATTCTGTATGCTGCTCCCCCCTGAGCCTCTTGATCCAGTGATGTGCAGGGGAGCAGTGACTCTCGTAGGTCTCACTCTCTTCATGGGCTCCTGCTGCTGTCAGTCAAAGCCAGTGAGGAGGGTTGGGGCTGAGCTGCACTCTGTGTGTCTTATGTACACACAGGGCCAGCTTGGGGATGCACAAGTGCCTTAAGAGCAAGCAAATTGCTCCGAGAGCACTGAGCAGGGGGGAGGGGATGGGAGCGCCCACAGAGGACCCGAAAAGAGGAGGATCGGGGCTGCTTTGCGCAAAACCATTGCACAGGGCAGGTAAGTATGACATGTTTGTTATTAAAAAAAAGGAGCCTTTAGTGTTACTTTAATCACTTCTAAAGGGATTCAAACACTACAACTTTTCTCATCAAAAGTATACCAGCTGAATAAAATGAATGAGTCACATCTATTCAAAATCAGTATACACATAGTAGACACATAATGAAGCACTTGCAATGTACAGTACACACCCACAGGGGATTTTTTTTTTCTTTAACAAAGAGTTACTTTTTAAGGTAAGCTGCCCTTACATTGTATGAATTTCAGCCTGTTCCTAAGGAACTGGCCAAAATTCACGCAGTCGTTGGCCCTGGCAGCAGCCTCCCTCCTGACGTCTCTCGGCTGAAAATATGAAGGTGCAAGGTAGAGAATTGTCAGCCAAAATGTGGCTGCATCCGATCAGATGCAGCTACTGTTTGGATTTTTTGTATGTGTATGAGCAGTATTAGTCCTGTTAAACAGTACAGACTCCGTGCTCTCTATCCATAGACAAGTAGAAAATGCAACTGATTGGCAGCTAAACCAGGCATATTTTATTTAGAAACAGGTTGAGGAAATGGCTGCAGCAGTGCAAGTACTGCTACTTACGCCAAAGCTTGTTTAACTAGTTGCCGACCGCAGATAGCCGAATGACCCAAAGCAGGTGTGTGTTTTTTAAGGGCAGGAAAGCTGTCAGCAACACATCCAATATCATCACACTTATTGGAGTCAAGGTTGGCTCACTCCTGGCTCCAATTAGCTCTGGGAGAAGTCATTAAGCTAGGGCCTCACATACTTTTTCCTCCCTGCACTGTGAATGTTTGCATGTTATGTGCAATTAAACCATGGCAACATCTAATGTTTGTGTAGTATTATGTTCAGCAGACTGTGTTCTTCTATTGTTGTGACTTAGATGACGTTCAGAGCACATTTTATGCCCAATTCATGCAAAACTCCACGTAATCCCAAGGGGTTCACATACTTTTTCTTGCAACTGTATATACTAGCCCCAATGGCCTATCTACTTACTATATTACAAGGTAAAATATTTCGTAGGAAGCAAATTTATGCTTCAGTATTTGCCCTGTTCAGAAGGATGTGTTCTAGTTTATTCATATGTTCTGGTCTTTTTTCAGGCTCTCTCTGGTCCTTTATTTCTTGCCTATAGCCCTGCCATTCAACACGTGGAAACCTATTGTGTCTGAGGGTCCATTACCCGCCCTAGGCGGGGTTCTGCACCTCCACACCTGACCTCTGGAGGTTGCTTTCCTAGCGTGTTGCCCAAGGAGACCTGCCCCCATTGCATCCCGTGGAGATCATCATTGCCCAGTGCATACTGGTTTATTTTGTAAGTGAACACTACTAATTTATATATTATGTTGTTTTGTAATCCTTATGTGTATCCATATTGTCTAAGTATATTTATCCTCCCTAGATATATTGCTAGCCCCTGAGGAAGCGACAATCATTGCAAAACATGTTGGGCATTGCCTACACAGCCTGAATATCCCCTACTCCTTTGAAGGATTACATTGTTGGTACTATCCATACTGCTACCATCCTTTGTTACCATTCTATGTGGTCAGTGGGTTATGGGATATTAGCTGTGGGCGCATTATACAATATTATCATACAAGATACATTTTAGAGATGATGTTATGTTAATAAAGGAACATTGATTTTATCTTTTTGTGTACAGAGTTTTCTGTGCCTAGAAAGTCCACATTCCACATTCTACCTCTCAATACTCAAGCATGAATAGACTTCGACAGAAAATCATCACTGTTTTTAAGATTTAAACTAGTAAATAGCGCACTTTGTTTTATAAGTATATGCACTGAAAAATAGTAAAAGTGTATTTATTTAAATCAGTCCTGTATCAACATAGAACTAAGAGAGCTCCCCTAACTAAGGTATATTTTAAAGCTTTCAGCACTTCTTTTAAAGTAGAACTCCAGTTAATTTTTTGTGCCCCCACTGCATGAATCAGCTGCTCATTTTTCCTAGGAGTGAGGACTAAGCTCATATTCACTTGACCTGCCGTTCCTATGGAAAACCACGCTCCACCATGGTCCAGCGGTGGCCTGTTCCGGTTATTGGAGCGCGCATTGAGCGTGCTGACGTCAGGAACAGTCCAGAACAGTCCGGTCAGCATTGAGCTTGCTGATGTCAGGTGAGTATATCTTTGTTGTCATCTCCCCTAGAACAGAACAAGCATTTAACCTGGGCAGTGCCAGCACAGCCCCACTGCACAGACAACAAATATGTTTTCCCGGATTTCTACTTTAAGAATATATATTTTTACAATATTCACATAAGAATGCACAAGGGCAGCAGCTCTATTACAACAAGATGTTAGAGGTAGTCATATTTCTATAAACGGAATACACATGAGTCTAAAAGTGTTAAATAATCGGGCAAAGGCACAGTAACAACATGGATATTCATGGTGCATAGTGTACTTGGATGCCACAATCAGAGGAGCTGGGAGGAAGTAATGGGAAGGAGTGCAGAGGGAAGGAGGAGTACCAGCTGGGTGGGATTAAATATATCAGTAGTGTCAAGTCATTAGAAGAATTGGAAGTGAGGAGAATCAAAGAATTCATTTCAGGTGCTCCATGTTGCAATAAAAATCGAGTAGGAGGTTGAGTTCACTAACACATTTCCTAATATGTATAATAGTTGTCATTCTACAATATATGGGGATCAATGCAGAGAAGAGAAATCTTAAAAGGCTTTTCTTCACTGCCTTAAACCCCAAATCAAAAATTTCATACTGTATATTGCAGTTTACCAATCATTAAATGTGGCGGCTGCATCCGTGTTCCTTTTTTTTGGCTGTCTCCCTCTGGCTTTTCTCTCACCTTGTGATCTGGCACTACTCACCACTCTGGATGAATGAGCCCTGGGATATAGCAGACAGCGGGGTTGTCAGTCTGAGGGGAACAGGAATGTTAAATGTATTGGCAGATTTAAATACAGTAACACATTAAAGCCAAACTCCAGCTCACACTTTATAATCAGTTAGAGTTTTTTTGGGATAAAGCTTTTACATGAATCTGATCATTTTAAACACCCTTGCCAGTGTTAAATGGCTTGTTTCATCCATGTAAACAATACATTAAGTTGGAGAGCCTGTGGTTCTGAAAAACAACAGACTTGTTGTCTGGAACACCAGATGAAAATAGAAGAAAGCACGCCTAAAAAGGAAATGAATGCAGCCATCACATCTAAGAACTGGTAAGCTGCAATATAATAAATTAGCTTTTGTTTTTAACAGCTTCCCATCCGCCCTATAGCAGTAATACTGCTACAGGGAGACACGGGTGTGCAAAATCATGTATTATATATGTATTATATTATATATGTGATTTAGCATTTCTGGGTAGGGGGCACGCACGAGCTGCACGCGCGTGCCCTACCCGTGCCGCTATTTGCGGCCTCGGCTGTCAGTCATCGGGTCCTGGCCTGATTACTCGCCAGCATCCAGTGATCGAGGAGCATTACTGACAGAGAGAAAGAACAGAATGTAAACAATACAGTTTTCTCCCCTGTCAGCTCCTGCACACTGTTTTGCATGGCTCTGCATAGCAGAGCCATGAAAAGCAGTGTGCTTACAGCACACACACAGCACACAGTAAAACAGCACACAGTTAACCCTTTGATCACCCCACATGTTAACCCCTTCCTGCCCAGTACTAATGGCACTGGGCAGGAAGGGGTTAATATGTGGGGTAATCAAAGGGTTAAAAATCAAATCAAAATCTCTGTGAATCCCCAAAGAAAAGTAAATCTTTCACCCTTGAAAGTGCAAATATCATAAACCTTTTCTACAATCCTTCCCCAAAACTCAAATCCTACCCCACATTCCCAATATATCCAAAAATGTCCACACTGCAAAGTCCAAAATTATAAGAAACCTTTTCTTCAATCCCTCAATCCCCTTCCTTAAATCTCAATAAATTCAAAAATCAAAAGTTCACCACAAGTCCACACTAATATAAGATCTTCAAGCGTTGAAAATTGTCCCATTCATCACTTCAAATCCAGGAAACCTCAAACAAAATAAACTAAATAAAGTGCATTAACTTTTAACAACAATTAAATATTGTGATACCATGCAAAAGTCACTCGTGAGACTTTTTTTTTTTTTTTCTCTCACGAGTGACTTTTGCCATTAGTACAGTGTCAGTGTTTTTTTTTCTTGCACTGATCACTGTATTGGTGTCACTGGGGATGTCAGTAACCCCAAGTCAGTTCCCCACCAGTGTCAAAATGTAAGGCTGCAGTCCCACCATAAGTCGCTGATCACTGTCATAAAACGCTGATCACCGCCATAAGTCGCTGATCGCCGCCATTATTAGTATAATAAAAAAAAATCCCAGTATCTTTCCTGCCATTTGTAGACACTATAACTTTTACGTAAACCAATTAATTTACAAGTATTGGGATTTTTTTTTGCAAAGACATGTCGCAAAATACATTTTGGCAGAAATTTATGACTAAATTTGATTTTTAAATTTTTTTTACTGGGCATGTTTTATAGCAAAATGTCCAAAATATTGTTTTTTTTCTCAAAATTGTCAGCCTTTTTTTTTATAGTGCAAAAAATAAAAAATGCATAGGCGATCAATACCACCTAAAGAAAGCTCAATTTGTGGGAAAAAAAGGATGTAAATTTAATTGGGGTGCAGTGTTGCATGACCGCGCAATTGTCAGTTAAAGTAACGCAGCGACGAAACACAAACCACTTTTGTAACTGCTTCCTGATCGCCCTATAGCAGAAATACTACTACAGGGCGGCATGGGTGCAAAAAATCACATATACAGTATATATACATATATATATATATATATATATATATACGTGATTCGCGCTCCCATGGTTTTTACGCCCCTCCCAGATAGCGTCAGATTGCCCGTCAGTACACCAGTCATCACATTTAAACCCTTGATTGCCAGGAACACGCTCATGCACAATAAACCTCCATTGCTAGTAAAGTGTCTGAACGGGTCAATATATTTGATCAGATCAGCACTACACCAGCATTCACATTAGTATAGCGTCCCCAAAAATGCACCGTTAGCGGGATCAGCCCTGGCACCTGCCAGCACCTGCGTTTAGCCCCTACGCTTCCCCCCCCCCCCTTCTCCCCCAGCAAGTGCAGTGTCAGTAGGTCACTGTCACTTGATAAATTGCACACAAAACCGCAGTGTTCGCAGAATCAAGCCTGATCTCTGTAAGCACGTGCCGCTAAATTTTGATGACTCTTATATGCAGCAGAGTGCCAGTACTAGTGCCGCTCTACCTTTTGGTGAACTGGCGAGTACCAGCGGTCTAGTACATCTTGGTCTTTCACATACCTCCTTAATTTTTGGAGCTGTTTTTCATATATATCTATATGTGTTGATTGTGGATCAAAGCAATTTATATGCACAATTTATCGCTGCCAACCCAAATTCAAACCTTGCCAGACCAGTCGCATGGAAACTCATTATGGTTTTCGAATTTACATTTTTTTGGGGCCTAATCCTCAACATGGGCATTACTAAAAGAAATTAATTGCGGTTGTATTGGTTCGCAGACCCAATTCATCATGTGTTCGTGTTCTCTGCTGCCATGGCCAGGCATAAATATGAGAGTATAATGTGTTTTATGCATTTCAACGACAATACACTCTGTCATCCTCGGGGTAACCCTGAATTTGACCGGCTCCACAAAATTCAGCCCATCGCAAATCATCTTAACCAAAAATTTGAAGATGTCTATAGTCCCCAGCAAAACATCTGCGTTGATGAGTCCCTTGCATTCAACAATTTCTCCCCAGCCAGTGTGCCAGATATGGGGTCAAGATGTAGAAGACCTGTGAGAGGGCAACAGGCTATACTTATAAGTTTTAGATTTACATGGGGCCCCCTGGATGCCCAGACTACATGGGGAGCAGTGGCAAGATAGTTTGGGACTTGGTGTCATCCTTTTTCCGTATGGGGTACCATTTATACGTGGACAATTTTTATTCAAGCGTGCCACTATTTAGACATTTGTTCAATTTTGGAACTGGCGCTTGTGGCAAAGTGTGACCTAATGTGTGCCCACCATTAGAAGTGGTTGGATGCAGGGCGGTATATTCTAATGGTGGGCATACCACACACTTTTTCTGGCAGAGATTTCTTCTCATTTTTTCATTCAGTCCACAGGCTGCATACAAAAAAAAAAGAACATACTGTAGTATATATACCCAACAAGGACCAGCGACGTACTGGTACATCACTGGACTTTGAATTGTTATACCAGGATGATGCCTACAGCTGCAGGCATCATCCTGGTATCGTTTTTTTCAGCTGGCGATCGGCTTTCATGTAAAAGCAATCCTAGTGGCTAATTAGCTGCAGAATTGCTTTTACAAGCAGTGAGAGATGATGACCCCCTCCCCAGCTTCCTTCCACAGCCTTCTTGGGCAGTCTCGTGCCATCGGGGGAACCTAAGAATGCAGCCGGTGTTTCTGCCAGCTTACCACAGAGCTGATTGGAGACCAGAGTGGTTCTAATCATCTCTATAGTCTAAGAATTCGGAAGCTACAAACATTTCATCACTTCAGTTTTGCAGGATATAAACAGTGCCATTTGTAAATTGGG
The DNA here is from genome assembly GCF_062004578.1 of Staurois parvus. Lineage (NCBI taxonomy): Eukaryota > Metazoa > Chordata > Amphibia > Anura > Ranidae > Staurois > Staurois parvus. The sequence goes on along the minus strand of NW_028318992.1, from coordinate 1,167,177 downwards.
AAAGCATCTGATCGCACCGGTTTGATTAGATAATGTAAGGTCAGAGGAGATATCCAGAGTCTGATAGACCCCACATTTCTCAAAAAAGAATATATGGCAATGCCCATTGAAGTTATAGGGGATATTTGCATTCCCTGTTATAGCATTAAAAGTGATTAAAAAAAAAAATGAAAGGTACAAATGTAAAAATAATAAAAAAGAATCAAAATAACTAAAAAAAAAAAAAAATCGCCCCTCCCATGCGCGCACACCTGTGTGCACAAGCCTTGACCATGTGCCGGTATGTAAACAGCAGTTGCACCATGCATGTGAGGTATTGCCGTGAACGGCAGATCAAGGGCAGTAATTCTAACACTAGACCTCCTCTATAAATCTAAAATGGTAGCTTTTAAAGGCTTTTAAAGCGTTGCCTATGGATATTAAAAATGTTTGCAGTTTGTCGCCATTGCACGGGCATGCGCAGTTTTAAAGCATGTCATGTTTGGTATCTATTTACTTGGCATACCATTATCTTTTATATGTTATGAAATAATTGGCCAATATATTGTGTTTTTGTGCATTAAAAGTAAAAAAAGTGTATTTTTTAAAATAATTTGCTGTTGACGAATCGCTGCGTGAGTACTATGTGCCATAAAAAATTGTAGTACCCACCATTTTATTCACTAGGGTGTCTGCTTTAAAAAAGTATATAATGTTTGGGGGTTTAAATTAATTTCCTAGCAAAAAATTTTTTTCATATGAACAAAAAGTTTCAGAAAAGGCTTGGTCTTCAGGTGGTTAGAAGAGTGAGTGATGTGTAGCATAAACTTCTAATACTGGGCATAGAATGCCCCCACCCCCAAAACGACCCCTTTTTGGAAAGTAAACACCCCAAACTATTTGCTGAGAGGCATGTTGAATCAATAGAAGAATTTTTTTTTTTTACCACAAGTTTTTGGAAAATGACAAAAAAACTTTTATTTTTTTACACAAAATTGTCACTTAAATGATTTACTGCTCACAAATGCCATGGGTATATGTGGAATTACTCCCCAAAATACATTCTACTACTTCTCCCGAGTATGGGGGTACCACATGTGAGAGACGTTTTGGCAGTCTAGCCAAGTACAGGACCCCAAAATCCAATAAGCACCTTCAGGCTTTTAAAGGGCTTTATTTCCTCAAAGCCTGAAGGTGTGTAACTTCCTCATTTCACTTCCAGACTACCTTTCACAGTTTTGGAGGCCCTTGAAATTCCAGGATAGCACCTAACCCCCCAAATGACCCCTTTTGGAAAGTAAATGACAACTTTGTGTAAAAAAAAAATGCTTTTGTCATTTTCCAGAAACTTGTGGAAAAAAAAAAACCTTCCATGGACTCAATATGCCTCTCAGCAAATAGCTTAGGGTGTCTACTTTCCGAAAAGGGGTCATCTGAGGGTGTTTGTACTATCCTGGTATTTTAGCACCTCAAGAAATGTGATGGGCAGTCAGAAAGTAAAAGCTGTGTAAATTCCATTATCTATACCATAGTTTGTAGACGCTATAACGTTCACACAAAGCAATAAATATACACTTACTGGGATTTTTTTATCCAAAAACATGTAGCAGAATACATTTTGGCCTAAATTTATGACGAAAATTTAGTTTTTTGGGATATTTTTTATGACCGAAATGAGAAAATATTGTTTTTTTCGAAAACATTTTTTTCTTCAAAATTTATTGTTATAGCGCCAAAAAAAAAAAGTGCACAGGTGATCAAATAGCACCAAAAGAAAGCTCTATTTGTGTGAAAAAAAGGACATAAATTTCATGTATGTACCATATTGCATGACCGCGCAATTGTCCGTTAAACTAGCGCAGCGCTGTATAGCAAAAAAAAAATGGTGCAAATTGCAGTATCTATACCATAGTTTGTAGATGCTATAACTTTCACACAAAGCAATCAATATACACTTATTGGGATTTTTTTTACTAAAAACATGTAGCAGAATACATTTTCGCCTAAATTTATAACTAACTTTGAGTTTACTATATATTTTTTATAGCTGAAAGTAAAAAATATTGTTTTTCTTCAAAATTTTTGGTCTTTTTTTGTTTATATCGTGAAAAATAAAAAGCGCACAGGTGATCAAATACCACTGAAAGAAAGCTCTATTTGTGTGAAAAAAAGGACGTACATTTCGTTTTGGGTGCAGCATTGCATGACCGTGCAATTATCAGTTGAATTAGTGCAGCGCCTAGTAGCCAAAAGAGGCCTGGTCATTAACGGGGGTAAATCCTCAGGAGGGAAAGTTGTTAAATTTTACTAGATCTCTCTCTTTATTAAAAAAGGCTTCATTATATCCCTTCTCAATAAATCTCTTTATTAATAAATCAGTTTGTGTCAGAAAATCAGTGTCTAGATTACAGTTTCTTTTTGTACGACTAAACTGACTCTTGGGTGTGCTATAAAGCCACCTTCGATGGTGGCAGCTAGATACTGGTATATAGCTGTTCCTGCCCACTTCTTCGAAATATGTCTTAGTATAAATTTGGCCTTCCATTTGAATAAAGTCAGATCCAAAAAATCTATTTGGTTGAAATTACTCATCAAGGTGAACTTTAAACCATACTTATTAATATTCATGGATTCTGAGAAGAGATTTAATTCTTCTTCAGTACCCTTCCACACTATTATAATATCATCGATGTACCTTTTATATAATACCATCTCTGGCCACTTATTATAAATTAATTCTTCCTCCCATTTTGCCATCACCAAATTGGCAACACTTGGGGCATATTTGGCTCCCATAGCCACTCCCGTACACTGTTTATAAAAAGTTTTATTATACCAAAAGAAATTGTTCTTCATTGCAAATTCCAATAGTTCAACAATAAATTCTCTATGGATTTGTTTTTAGTTTTGTTTTATATTTCAATGCCCAATACACTGCATTAATTCCATCGTCTTGATCTAAGCTCATATACAATGATTCAACATCTATTGTTACTAATAAAAAACTTTCCACATTGCTCAAAGGTTTAAGATGTTTAATTAAGTCTCCACTGTCTTTAAAAAAAAGATTCATTTTATATCACAATTTCTTGTAAAAAGTGGTCAATATACTCTCCAATTCTCGCAAAGATGGAGTTTATACCACTTACAATAGGCCTACCCAGTGGTTTACTTCTGTTTTTGTGTAATTTAGGCAAATAATAGATAGTAGGAATCCTGGGTTTTTTTTATTAGTAAATATCTGACTTCTTTTTTATTGAGAACTCCTATATCAGTTTTTTTTTTAATGATCTTTTTTAGTTGATTTTTAAGTATTTTAGTGGGATTTTTCTTCAATATTAGATAAGTATCTTCTATATTTAATAACCTCTCCATCTCATTTTCATAATCAATTTTATTTAATACTACTATACTCCCCCCTTTGTCTGCAGCTCTAATCACCACATTTTTCTTTTTTTCCAATTCTCTTATGCCCATCTCAATGTCTCGAGGAATAATATTTTTTTATTTTTAAACTGAATTTTTTTAATATAATTTTCAACCATATATTTAAACACTTCAAGAAATTCATTCCCCCTATTTTTTGGATTAAATGTGGAGGCATTTTTTAAATTACTATGTGGGAATTTCCCTTCACCCTGTATCCTTTCATTACTTACTAACTTTTTATTAATCTCAAAAAAAAATTTTATGTTTAATTTTCTCACAAATTTCTGCACATCTATAAATGTATCAAATTTATTAATATTGGCCCATGGTACATATTTCAAACTCAAATGGAGTACTTTCATTTCATTATCTGTTAAAACAACATCACTTACATTGAAAATTCCTGCTCCTAATCTTCTCTTTTTCTTTTCGCTTTCCTCCTCTTTCCCCCTGTGCCATCCTTTCTTCCATAATTCTCTTGTTCTCTCCACCCCCTCCTTGGAAAATTGTTGTCCCTCATAGGGGGATTTCAACCCCTTTGAGAATTCTGAAAACCTGCTCTCCCCATTGGTCCCATCTGAAAATCCTCTCTCTGTGTCCAGTTTCCTCTGTTCCATCCAGATCTCTGAGAGGAACCTCTAAAAATCTTCCTTTCCCACCTCTAAACATACCAGAAAATTGTGTAATTCTATTAAATTGTGATCCAGAATCAAAGTCATCATTCTGAAACTGGACACCACTTCTCACAAGTGCTGATAATTATTTTGTTTGTGTTAGTTTGGATATGTCTGGGATTTTCTGATGGTCTTTTTCAGGTGTAGATTGTCTAGAATCAACATCACCTGTGATGATGTCTTCTTTCCATTTACATACCTTATTATTCCTATAATCCTCCATATCCCTTTTATGTTTTTTTACTTTTTTATTTTTAGTATCTCTATCTACTTTTGAAATATATTCCTGTACTACTTTTGATTTTTCTTTATAATCATTAGAATCAGCAAAAGGTGACATAATCTCTTTTAATTCTCTAATATGTGAATCTACCTTTCTTTATTTTATCTGTCTTCTTTTTATAATTAATTCCAACAAATTGCTTTCACATTTGTTGAAAAAAGAAGACCAATCCTCCATTAGTTCTTTTTCTCCTAAACCAGGGTTGGGCAACTGTGGCCCTCCAGCTGTTGTAGAACTACAAGTCCCATGAGGCATTGCAAAACTGACAGTTACAAGCATGACTCCCAAAGGCAGAGGCATGACCCAAGTCCCAACTTGTAGTTCACCAACAGCTGGAGGGCCACAGTTGCCCACCCCTGTCCTAAACCATCATTAGCTGGCACATCCCAGTGTAGTCTCCTGGGAGTGATCTTTTCTTTTATATAAAGCTCCAATGTGTTCACATCCCACCAAATTTTAATTTGTTTTTCCAATAAATGTTTTACATTTTTTAAAGTGTCTTCTAAGTTAATCCCAAATTTATTATTAGTAGTAGAATTAAAAACCTCTTCTAAATTTACTTGTCTTTTTTCCATACAGTTGTGGCCAAAATTATTCAACCCCCACTGAAATTGAGTGTTTTGGCCAGTTTGACATTGCTTTTGATCATTCAGTCATCTTGCTTACATTTACATTAAAGAGGCACTTGTAGGTCAGACAAATATAACATAACAGTTATAATGAAATAACCACAAATGTCTTTTCTGTGCTCACAGCATTATCAGTTTTATTCAACCCCCAAGTGACATTCAATCTTAGTACTTAGTACAGCATCCTTTTACAGTTATAACAGCTTTTAAACGTGAAGCATAGCTTGACACAAGTGTCTTGCAGCGATCTACGGGTATCTTCGCCCATTCTTCATGGGCAAAGGCCTCCAGTTCAGTCACATTCTTAGGCTTGCGCACTGCAACTGCTTTCTTTAAGTCCCACCAGAGGTTCTCAATCGGATTTAAGTCTGGTGACTGCGATGGCCACTCCAAAATGTTCCAGCCTTTCCTCTGCAACCATGCTCTAGTGGACTTGGAGGTATGCTTGGGATCATTGTCCTGTTGAAAGGTCCAACGTCTCCCAAGCCTCAGGTGTGTGACGGACTGCATCACGTTTCCATCCAATATCTCCTGGTACTGAAGAGAATTCATGGTACCTTGCACACGCTGAAGCTTCCCTGTACCTGCAGAAGCAAAACAGCCCCAAAGCATGATTGACCCTCCACCATGCTTCACAGTAGGCAAGGTGTTCTTTTCATCATAGGCCTTGTTCTTCCTCCTCCAAACATAGCGTTGATCCATGGGCCCAAACAGTTCTAATTTTGTTTCATCAGTCCACAGAACACTATCCCACAACTTTTGTGGTTTGTCCACATGGCTTTTGGCATACTGCAGTCGACTCTTCTTATTCTTTGGAGACAGCAAGGGGGTACGCCTGGGAGTTCTGGCACGGAGGCCTTCATTACGCAGTGTGCGTCTTATTGTCTGGGCTGAAACTTCTGTACCCACATCTGACAAATCTTTTCTCAGTTCCTCAGCAGTCACACGGGGACTTCTCTCCACTCTACGCTTCAGGTAGCGCACAGCAGTCGAAGTCAGCATCTTCTTTCTGCCACGACCAGGTAGCGTTTCAACAGTGCCCTTTGCCTTGAATTTGCGAATGATGCTTCCTAAGGTGTCTCTTGGTATGTTTAACATCTTTGCAATCTTCTTATAGCCATTGCCCTTCCTGTGAAGAGAAATCACCTCTTCTCTTGTCTTCCTGGACCATTCTCTTGCCTTCACCATGTTTGTATCCACACCAGTAAATGTCTAGAAGGAGCTGAGTATCACAGTCATTTTAAAGCTGCCTAATTGGTGCTTATTATGCTTGATTGCTGCTCGGTGACATCCACAGGTGTTTTCAATACCTGATGGAAAGCACCTGTATGAACCTCTGTTCTTCAGAGTGGTAGTCTTTAAGGGGTTGAATAATTGTGGCAATGAAGAAACCACATAAGAACCATTTACTACTGTATTACATAAACAATTGATGTCATTTTAGTTGCATTTGGGTAGTTACAACGTCCTTGTAGGATTTGATTCTGAATACAATTCCAAATGTACACTATAGTCCCTAAACCCCTTTACAGCATTGGGGGTTGAATAATTTTGGCCACAACTGTATAACCAAAAATATCCATGGCTGTTAATCTCCAGTGACCTCCAAAAAATATATATATTTTTAGAGTAAATATAATAAAATAACATATAAGTGGAAACAGGGCCAAAAATAAACCAAATTATGAAAAGCTGCTAAACCTTACCCTTAAATAAAGGTTATAATAATAAATCAAGAAAACGGTAGCACTTATTTCAAATTAATATACAGCTTATATTGTGACATAAATAAATATAAAACGTCTCTGAACTTTCTTTCAACTGTTAAAAACGTCCATCACCAAAAAATAAATGTGCTAATCCACCACCAACAGAAATGAATAAACTCACCAGAGCATATTGCTAGTTACAGTGGGGATCGAAAGTTTGGGCACCCCAGCTAAAAATTTGTATTAATGTGCATAAAGAAGCCAAGGAAAGATGGAAAAATCTCCAAAAGGCATCAAATTACAGATTTGACATTCTTATAATATGTCAACAAAAGTTAGATTTTATTTCCATCATTTACACTTTCAAAATAACAGAAAACAAAAAAATGGCGTCTGCAAAAGTTTGTGCACCCTGCAGAGTTAATATCTTGTACTGCCCCCTTTGGCAAGTATCACAGCTTGTAAACGCTTTTTGTAGCCAGCCAAGAGTCTTTCAATTCTTGTTTGAGCTATCTTTGCCCATTCTTCCTTACAAAAGTCTTCCAGTTCTTTGAGATTTCTGGGCTGTCTGTCACGCACGGCTCTTTTAAGGTCTATCCATAGATTTTCAATGATGTTGAGGTCAGGAGATTGTGAAGGCCATGGCAAAACCTTCAGTTTACGCCTCTTGATGGATTTCGAGGTGTGTTTAGGATCATTATCCATTTGTAGAAGCCATCCTCTCTTCAACTTCAGCTTTTTCACAGATGGCATCAAGTTACCATCCAAAATTTGCTGAAATTTTATTGAATGCATTTTTCCTTCTACTCGTGAGATGTTCCCTGTGCCACTGGCTGCAACACAACCCCAAAGCATGATTGATTCAACCCCATGCTTAACAGTTGGACAGAGGTTCTTTTCATTAAATTCTGTGCCCCTTCTTCTCCAAACGTACCTTTGCTCATTCCGACCAAAAAGTTCAATTTTAACCTCATCGGTCCACAGAACTTGTTTCCAAAATGCATCAGGCTTGTCTATATGTTCATTTGCAAAGTTCAAACGATGATTTTTGTGCTGAGGACGTAGAAGAGGTTTTCTTCTGATGACTCTTCCATGAAGACCATATTTGTACAAGTATCTCTTTATAGTGGAATAGTGTACCACAACTCCAGTGTCTGCCAGATCTTTCTGGAGGGATCGTGCAGTCAAACGTGGGTTTTGAATTGTTTTTCTCACAATCCTGCGAGCTGTTCTGTCTGATATTTTTCTTGGTCTTCCAGATCTTGCTTTAACTTGCACTGTTCCTGATGACTACCATTTCTTAATTACATTCCGAACAGAGGATATTGACATCTGAAAACGCTTTGCTATCTTCTTATAGCCTTCTCCAGCTTTGTGAGCGTCAACTATTTTCAGTTTCAGTTTTCTAGACAACTGCTTAGAATAACCCATGGTGCTGATTGTTGGGGCAAGGTCAGATGAGTCTGGGCATTTAAAACCTTTGAGATTGACATCACCTGGTCTTCCCAGACGATGATTGAGAACAATCCATGACACTGGCAGGTCTCAGCTTTGCAAAGGGGGCAGTGCATGCTATAAATTCTGCAGGGTGCCCAAACTTTTGCAGACGCCATTTTTTTGTTTTCTGTTATTTTGAAAGTGTAAATGATGGAAATAAAATCTAACTTTTGTTGACATATTATAAGAATGTCTAATCTGTAATTTGATGCCTTTAGGAGATTTTTCCATCTTTCCTTGGCTTCTTTATGCACATTAATACAAATTTTTAGCTGGGGTGCCCAAACTTTCGATCCCCACTGTATGTTATAAACCAGCAATTGCACTTTTGATCTGGGAGCAATACTTTGCAGGCAGACCCAGCGGTGACCAGACTTTCCAGTAAATTTACTCTCAGCTAATTATTATTATTATTATTATACAGTATAAAGCGCCAATAGTTCGCTCAGCGCTGTACATTACAGAGGGGGACAGAACATGTGACAGAACAATACCAATACAATGCAAAACATGAGGGGATTGAAGGCCCTGCTCTTTCGAGCTTACAATCTAGGAGTAAAGCTAATGGGGCAATACTTTGTAGACAAGGAAAACCCAGATATCCAGATTCCTATTATATATCTGTCAGGGAGCCAGACACACAAGGAGGTGCAATTAAAGGTAGGTTTATTTATACAAAAAACAAGACAAGAGTCTATGCAAGTCCGACAGCAACAGCGGATGACTTGGTAGGACTGACGTCCTCCTGCCGAGGTCGTCTTCCAGGATAATCCAGTCGAGAACCAGCGAGAATCATAGCCAAAGCCGGGGTCAGAAGCCAGGAAGAATGGTCGCCAGAGCTGGGGTCAGAAGCCAGGAAGAATGGTCGCCAGAGCCGGGGTCAAAAGCCAGTAGGAATGGTCGCCAAAGCCAGGATCAGAAGCCAGGAGGAGTCTTTGCCAAAGCTGAGTCAGTATCCAGGAGAGCAATGGGTTAACTGAGCAGGAGCTTGCTGCTGTGCAACAGACAGGACACAAATGCAATGGACAGCTACAAACAGCAAACGTAAATGTGATAAGCCGCCACCTCCTGGAAGGAGCTGCAGAGGGCTGAAAGCATAAGGGATCCCACAATGCTTTGCAGACACCTAAGATGGATGCCAGCACATGGAGCAGCACAAGCCCTGAGGAAAGGAAGGACCTTGACAGTACCTCCTCCTCAAGGGCCCCTCCCCCTCTGCTGCTCAACAGAAGGCTTCTGGGGAAAACGGCCATGAAAAGTGCAGAGAAGGGCAGGAGCATGAACATCCACGGAAGGAACCCAGGAATGCTCCTCGGGACCATAACCACGCCAATGGACCAGGAACCGCACCCGACCGCGGACCAACCGAGAGTCCAGGATGCAGCTCACCTCATACTCCTCATGACCGTCAACCTGGATAGGATGGGGCCGAGGCAGTGAGGCAGTAAAGCAATTGCAGACCAGAGGCTTCAACAGGGATACGTGGAAGACATTGGAGATACGCATTACAGGAGGAAGAGCAAGGGCATAGGCAACCGGGTTCACCCTGCGGAGTATGCGGAAAGGACCAACAAAATGGGGAGCCAGTTTTGGTGCGGGCACCCGAAGATTGAGGTTACGAGTGGACAACCACACCCGATCTCCGACCTGGTATGAAGGAGCGGGCAACCGTCTACGATCAGCCTGGAGCTTCTGGCGCTGTGCCGAGTCCTTTAAGGACCCCTGGATCTGCCCCTACGAAGAACGCAGAGCAGCAAGATGGTTATCCACAGCCAGAATGTCCTGTGGCGAGAACAACTCAGGCAATACCGCAGGTTGGAACCCATAGTTGGCCATAAAGGGAGACATCCCGGAGGAGGAATTGACGGTCAAGTTCCTCGCAAACTCTGCCCATGGCAGGAGATCGACCCAATTGTCTTGATGGTCTGAGATATAGCAGCAAAGGAATTGTTCCAGAGCCTGGTTGGAACGCTCCGCAGCCCATTGGACTGCGGGTGGTAGGCCGAAGAGAAGGAGAGCTTGATACCTAACTGAGAGCAGAAGGCGCGCCAGAACCTGGACACAAACTGGCTCCCACGGTCCGAGACAATCACCTTAGGCAACCCATGCAAGCAAAAGATCTCCCTGGCAAAAACCGTAGCCAGTTCTTGCGCAGTTGGCAGTTTCTTGAATGTAACACAATGGCACATCTTGGAGAAACGATCAATGACCATAAGAATGACCGTATGGCCTTGAGACGCAGGGAGGTCCACAATAAAATCTATGCCCAGGTGTGACCAGGGACGCTCCCCATTGGGAATGGGTTGCAGAAGGCCCAATGGAAGATGCCGAGGAGATTTATTCTGGGCACAGACAGAACATGCCGCTACATATGAGGCGATGTCGGAACTGAGAGATGGCCACCAGAATAGACGAGAAATGACCCAGGACAACTGGTTCCTCCCCGGATGACCGGCAGTCTTGGAATTATGGTAGGTACGCAGCAGGCGGGTGCGCAATCCCTCAGGTACGAAACATCTGCCAGCCGGTCTCTCAGAGGGAGCATCAGTTTGAGCCACCAAAATCTGCTCCCCAAGGGGAGAAGTCAGGCTGGTACGAATGGCAGCCAGGATCTGATCCGGATGTATGACCGAGGTCAGCTCAGAGTCCTCCCTGGACAGCTCAGAGTATTGCCACAACAAGGCATCAGCCCTGACATTCTTGGAGCCAGGCAAATAGGAGGCCACATAGTTAAAACGTGACAAGAACAGAGCCCATCTGGCCTGACGGGGCGTCAACCTCTTAGCCTCTGAGAGATACGTCAGGTTCTTGTGGTCAGTGAGAATGAGAACCGGAACCGCAGAACCCTCGAGCAGGTGCCTCCATTCCTTGAGAGCCTTAATAATGGCCAACAACTCCCTGTCTTCAATCTGGTAGTTGCATTCTGCGGAGGAAAGCTTCCTGGAGTAGAACCCACAGGGAAGTAGGGGTCCATCGCGCGAGTCGAGGACAAAGGGCAACCAGGATTGGAATGAGACAGTATCGGAGCCGAAGCGAAGGCGGATTTCAGAGCTTCAAAAGCTAGGATGGCCTCGGATGACCACTCGTGGGGATTACTGCCCTTCTTGGTCAGATCTGAGAGAGGCTTGACCAGCGTGGAGAAGTTCATGATAAACCTCCGATAATAGTTGGTGAATCCCAAAAAGCGCTGAATGGACCGAAGACCACTGGGACGAGGCCACTGCAGAACTGCCGAAACCTTCTGAGGGTCCATGGAAAATCCCACAGCGGAAATGATGTAGCCCAAAAAGGCAACCTGGAATCGGTGAAATTCACACTTCTCGCGCTTACAGAAAAGCTTGTTCTCACGTAACCGTTGCAGCACCCACTTGACATTCTGGATATGAGACTCCATAGACACAGAGTAAACCAGGATGTCGTCCAAGTAAACCACTACGCACTGCTGCAACAAGTCACGAAAGACATCATTAATGAACTCCTGAAAGACCGTGGGCGCGTTACACAGCCTGAAGGGCATAACCAGGGATTCATAGTGGCCAGTTCTGGTGTTGAACGCGGTCTTCCACTCGTCGCCCTCCTTGATCCGTACGAGGTTGTACGCAGCCCTAAGGTCTAGTTTAGTAAAGACCGTTGCTCCCTTGAGGCGGTCGAACAACTCGGTAATCAACAGAATTGGGTAAGCATTCTTAATCGTGATTCGATTGAGACCCCTATAATTAATGCAGGGCCTCAATTCACCGCCCTTCTTTTTCACGAAGAAAAAGCCAGCTCCTGCTGGAAAAGTAGACTTGCAAATGTTCCCCTGGGAAAGCGCATCCGCAATGTACTCCTCCATGGCCTGATTCTTCGCAACCGAAAGAGGATACACCCTGCCACGAGGAGGAGTGGCACCGGGTTGCAAGGCTATGGCACAATCGTATGGACGATGAGGAGGCAGAGCACCGGCGCGCACCTTGCCAAACACGTCCCGGTACTCCCCATAGTCAGTGGGCAACACAGAGTCCGAGGAGGCACACAACACCTTAACAGGTCCTTGGATGCAACCGGCCCCACACTGTGGAGACCATGAGAGAATCTCGGCCGACCGCCATTAAAAGGTCGGATTGTGCTTCTGAAGCCAGGGATATCCCAAAACCATGGAGTAGTGCGGAGAAGAAATTACCTGGAAACAGGCCAACTCCCTATGAACAGCCCCAATAGCTACTTCAACCAGCTGGGTCTCGTGGGTAACCTGCGTCGGTTGCAGGGGCCTGCCATCTATAGCCTCGAAAACCAATGGAGTAATTCGAGCCTGCAGAGGAATGGCGTACTGGGCAGCAAACGAGCTGTCCGTAAACAACCCGCCAGCACCAGAGTCTACCAATGCCTGGGCCGTCACCGAGCCTTCAGCCCAAGAGAGGACAATGGTGATTAGCGGTTTATCTTTGCAGGACACCGGGGACGAGGAAACTCCACCCAAGATCTGCCCCCGACAGGATCTCAGGTGCGAGCGTTTCCCGAACGGACAGGACAGGACTGCCGAAAATGCCCACCGAGACCACAGTACAGACAGCGCCCCTCCCGATGCCGAGAGGCCTGCTCCCCCTCGGAAAGGCGAGCAAACCCCAGCTGCATGGGCTCAGCACCAGACAAGCCATCGCCAGGAGGTGTGGGAGGAGAGGGAGTAACGGGTGGGACAAAAAACGTAGGCGCCAATCGGTTAGGAGGCCTCCGCAGATGCTCCTTACATGAAGGCCTCTCCCTGAGCCTGGTGTCAATCAGGATTAGGAAGGAAATGAGTGCTTCGAGCTCCACAGGCAGTTCTTTGGCTGCAATCTCGTCCTTCAATGCCTCTAAGAGACCATGAGAGAAAGCAGCCACCAGAGCCTCATTGTTCCAACCCACCTCTGCCGCCAGGGTACGAAATTCTATGGTGTACTCGGCAACGGTCCGTGAACCCTGATGCATGGACATGAGCAGCTTGGCAGCAGAGGCGGAGCGAGCAGGCACATCGAATACCCTACGGAAGGATGCAACAAAACCGGCAAACTTGTGAATCACAGGGTCATCGTTCTCCCATAAGGGATTTGCCCAGGCCAAGGCCAAGGCCTTGTCCGAGAGCAGCGAGATTAGGAAGCCCACTTTTGACCTCTCATTAGGAAAAGCGTGGGTTATCAACTCAAAATATATGCCCACTTGGTCAAGGAAACTCCGACACTGACTCGACTCACCCCCAAAGCACTGTGGAAGGGGGGCTGAACCAGTCATACCTCTGGGCACCGCAGGTGCAGCAGCAGATGCAGAGGTAGGCGCAACAACCGGAGCAGCAGCGGGAGCGACCACAGGAGTGACAACCGGCCTAATTGCACCAGGAGCAAGGTGCGCTGTGCGTGCAAGCAGCGTTTGCAATGCCTGAGCGAACTGATGCAACAAGAGATCCTGCTGATCAAGTCTGGCAACCAACATAGGGAGCGAGGGCGTACCTGCACCGTCAGGATTCATGGCATTCGTGTAGTGTCAGGAGAAGCCAGACACACAAGGAGGTGCAATTAAAGGAGGTGTATTATTTATACAAAAACAAAACATGAGTCTATGCAAGTCCGACAGCAACAGCGGATGACTTGGTAGGACTGACATACTCCTGCCGAGGTCGTCTTCCAGGATAATCCAGTCGAGAACTAGCGGGAATCGTAGCCAAAGCCGGGGTCAGAAGCCAGGAAGAATGGTCGCCAGAGCCGGGTCAGAAGCCAGGAAGAATGGTCGCCAGAGCCGGGTCAGAAGCCAGGAAGAATGGTCGCCAGAGCCGGGATCAGAAGCCAGGAGGAATGGTCGCCAGAGCCGGGGTCAGAAGCCAGAAGGAATGGTCGCCAGAGCCGGGGTCAGAAGCCAGGAGGAGTCTTTGCCAAAGCCGAGTCGGTATCCAGGAGAGCAATGGGTTAACTGAGCAGGAGCTTGCAGCTGTGCAACAGACAGGACACGAATGCAATGGACAGCTACAAACAGCAGACTTAAATGTGATAAGCTGCCACCTCCTGGGAGGAGCCACAGAGGGCTGAAAGCATAAAGGATCCCACAATGCTTTGCAGACACCTAAGATGGATGCCAGCACATGGAGCAGCACATGGAGCAGCACAAGCCCTGAGGAAAGGTAAGACCTTGACAATATCCTTTTTTGGGAGCAATACTCTGCAGGTCTAGGAACTTGGCAGCAAAATTCTCCAAAAGATATTCCAAATACTTTTGTGCACAGTCTCAGAAGGAAAAGAGAAAACAAAGCAGACAATAGTGTGATACCGTATGGTACATTTATTCTTTAAAAACTCATCTCATCCACTCACATGGAAAAGTGTCTAGCTGACACTAGCAACAAACACATCTCATTAAAATCATCACAGAAAGCCGGGCACGCCGACCGCTTACGAAACATAGTGACGTCAGTCCGAAGCTCCACCCTACGCGTTTGTCACCTGACGTCTTCATGGAGCGGAGGGATGAACGTCACTACATACACAGCACAGCAATTTATACCCCACGGCCAGCGAGGAAACAAATTACTGGCATCTATACTTTGCAAACAATTTATTATGTTCAAATAATTAAGCCAGTACTTAAGACTATAATATTTATAAAACAAAAACTTATATAAAACATGAAAACTGAAAGTATACTCACATTTGGGAAATATATTACATTGTCCACCCTTAAAGGGCCAGTAGTTAAAGTGGAACTCTACCATACAATATTTTGTAAGTTATCCACTTTTTAAATGGCCAGTGTGTTAAAGTGGAAGTCTAACAGATAGATAGAGATACTAAAAATAAAAAAGTAAAAAAATATAAAAGGGATATGAAGGATTATAGGAATAATAAGGTATATAAATGGCAAGAAGACATCATCACAGGTGATGTTGATTCTAGACAATCTACACCTGAAAAAGACCATCAGAAAATCCCAGACATATCAAAACTAACACAAACAAAAAGATTTATCAGCACCTGTCAGAAGTGGTGTCCAGTTTCAGAATGACGATTTTGATTCTGGATCACAATTTAATAGAAATACACAATTTTCTGGTGTGTTTAGAGGTGGAAGAGGAAGATTTTTTAGAGGTTCCTCCCTGAGATCTGGATGGAACAGAGGAAACTGGACACAGAGATGGGACTTTCAGATGGGACCAATGGGGAGAGCAGGTTTTCATAATTTTCAAAGGGGTTGGAATCCCCCTATGAGGGAAAAACAATTTTCGAAGGAGGAGGTGGAGAGAACAAGAGAATTATGGAAGAAAGGAAAGCACAGAGGGAAGAGAGGAGGAAAGCGATAAGAAAAGAAAAAGAGAAATTAGGAGCAAGAATTTTCAATGTAAGTGATGTTGTTTTAACAGATAATGAAATGAAAGTACTCGATTTGGGTTTGAAATATGTACCATGGGACAATATTAATAAATTTGATACATTTATACATGTGCAGAAATTTGTGAGGACATTAAACATAAACATTTTTTTTTATATTAATAAAAAGTCAGTAAATAATGAAAGGATACAGGGTAAAGGGAACTTCCCACATAGTAATTTAAAAAATGCCTCCACATTTAATCCAAAAAAATAGGGGGAATGAATTTCTTGAAGTGTTTAAACATATGGCTGAAAATGATATTCATAAAATTCAGTTTAAAAATGAAAAAAAAATATTATTCCTTGAGACACTGAGATGGGCATAAGAGAATTAGAAAAAAAGAAAAATGTGGTGATTAGAGCTGCAGACAAAGGGGGGAGTATAGTAGTATTAAATAAAATTGATTATGAAAATGAGATGGAGAGATTATTAAATATAAAAGATACTTATCTAATATTGAAGAAAAATACCACTAAAATACTTAAAAATCAACTAAAAAAGATCATTAAAAAAGGAACTGATTTAGGAGTTCTTTTTTTGTAATTATTTTATTATTATCACGTTTCAAATTACCATTTTGGATATACAAAAGCTAAAAAAAAACAGACAAAATAAGTTACTCAAATTTGTCTGACATTATCAAAATATAACATTAATCTTGGTAACCTTTTACCCCTCCCCCTTCCCCCATCCCCTTTCACCTTGATTGTGCTCTTTTCCCCTCATTCTAAAGATCCTATTCCTAGAGTAATACAGTTATTATATTGTATTTGTCCCCTATGACTTCTTTTCTCTATTTCACATATTCTAGGTATAAACGTGACTTTTTAAATTCTTTCCACTTTTCTCACCTTGTACTGAAAATCTCCATTTTATCTTCCTCCATGTGGTAAAGTTCCTCCACTCTATACATCTTCTCGACCCTTTCTACCCAATCCTTTATTTTCAGTGCCTGTTGTTCCCTCCAAAACTTGGGTGTCAGTCCCTTCGCTGCATTCAGATAATACAATAATCCAGTTTTTTTATATTTTTTTTACCAAGAACTCAGTACCATAGAGAAGACAAGTCTCTGGATCCTTTGGGATATTGACCTCTGTTATTTCCTGAATTATGAGTACTATACCCTTCCAGTACTCTTGGATTTTGTGACACTCCCACCATAAGTGAAACATTGTACCTCTATCTCCACATCTCTGCCAACATAAAGGTGAACTGTCTCCACTTCCTTCAGATTTACATTCCCGTGAATTAAACTATACATTTTCTTTTGTTTTCCCTCATCAATTGTTACTCCTAAGTCCCTTTCCCATTTCTCTATAAATGGTGGCCTTATAGTTGTGATTAATCCTGTGAGAATATTTTTTAGAAATCCCTTGCTTCCTATCCCCCCCCCCGTGTATCTAATAAGTGCTCAAAGGGGTTCCAATTCTCTCTTTTTCTTAGTGGCTTTGCGAGACTCCCTATAAAATGTTTCAGTTGACAAAAGCAACATTCATCCATTCTGGTAAATATTTCCCTCTTACTTTGCAGTTCGCTAAGTGGATATAAGCCATTATATCTCTTAATTGTACATCTTTCTTCTTTATCCACTTCCCTGTGATACTCTCTTTGCCTGGAGGGAAAAACTCTGTGGATCCTAGAGGCATTAACAATGAGTTGAATTCCCACCCCATTTGTTTGTGTAAATGTCAGGGCAGGAGCTGAGGAATGGACAGGCAGGCCTAATAACAATCTAACACACTGGCTGATGACAACCACCACCCACAGACCGAAGTCCCTCAGGGCACGGAGTCTAAGTCCCAGGCTGCCCTTCACCAGGGCCCCTGATGGTGGGGATGGACTTGACACAGCCAGGACCAGGTCGCGGCCCCCGAGACACCTCAGTTGCCGCTACCAATGGTGTCTAGCTGGTGGAAAAGACAATAGAGTAGTCAGGCAGGCCGGGTCGGCAACAACGGGACATAACGGTACAGGACAGCAGACGAGAATCACAGGTCACGAGCCGGGTTCAGCAACAGAGGGTCAGATCAAAGGAGAACACAAAGAATAGTCGAGTCACAAGCCGAGTCAGATTCCAGGATAGTCACGAGAGTCAGAACAGAGTTATAGCAACACAAAGACACAAGACACAAGTGCAAAGAGCATGTGCGGACCACAGGCTTTTATGTCATCAGCCACACCCCTCTGGGGGATGGACCTCAGAGACCTGAAGGCATAAAGGATTCCCACCATGCTCAGCAGAAATCCAAGATGGATGCCAGCACATGGAGTAACATAACCTCTGGGAAAAGGTAGGACCTTGACAGTAAAACATCCCAAACTCTTAAAACATTATGTGCAAACAAACTTGTGCTATCTGTTAATCCTTGGTATTGAGGAGGTAACCAGATAATTCTACTTAAATTCGTATAACTTAGTGTATTTTCTATTTACTGAGTTATAGTATCTTTTCAGGTCTGGTACCCCCAATCCACCTTTCTCTTTATTTCCACTTAAAATTTCATAACTTATTCTCGGCTTCTAATTTCTCCAAATAAATCTTGTTAAATTTTGTTAATTGTTCTAAAATATACCTCTGGAAGTTTAATTGGTATCATTTGGAATTTGTATAGAATTTTTGGAACAATTACCATTTTTATCAGATTTATCTGTCTTATCCATGACTGAGATCCCCATCCTAATTGCTTTATTTCATCCTTAATCTCAGTTAATAGTGGGATATAATTTAATCTATATAGATTCTTTAACTACTTGCGCTCCTGAGGATTTACCCCCCTTCCTGACCAGGCCTCTTTTTGCTACTCGGCGCTGCACTAATTCAACTGATAATTGCGTGGTCATGCAATGCTGCACCCAAATGAAATTTATGTCCTTTTTTCACACAAATAGAGCTTTCTTTTGGTGGTATTTGATCACCTGTGCACTTTTTATTTTTCATGCTATAAACAAAAAAATAAATGTCCGTGCAAAAATATATATATAATATTTCAAACATAAATCCTTATTTTCCCAAAAGGATTTTCAAAACAATGTTCCAAAATGTGCTTCCACCTAATCACCACGTGAAAAATAATCTTGACCGCACTCACCAGATGGAGGTGAGTAATAAGCCTCATAGGATATAAGGGATCCTATAGCCCCTCAGGAGGAACTCAAATCGCCTTCACCCTGCTTAGATACAGCAATCGACTCCACTCTACTTCTCCACAGAATCCTCAATAGTGTGCAAGGAAAGAAAGGCTACATAGTGTAATACTGCCACTCAATACCATATAAATCGATAGAATAAGGACACTCACATGTTTCAATAAAATAACAGGCCTTGTTTAATAGCCTCAAAGGCTTCAAAGGAACAAGTTTCCAAATTGTAATTATTTTTGAGGTGGAAAGCTGGTCATCCTCTACAGTGATCCTAAAAGCGTGAGATCCCTATAATTACAATTTGGAAACTTGTTCCTTTGAAGCCTTTGAGGCTATTAAACAAGGCCTGTTATTTTATTGAAACATGTGAGTGTCCTTATTCTATCGATTTATATGGTATTGAGTGGCAGTATTACACTATGTAGCCTTTCTTTCCTTGCACACTATTGAGGATTCCGTGGAGAAGTAGAGTGGAGTCAATTGCTGTATCTAAGCAGGGCGAAGGCGATTTGAGTTCCTCCTGAGGGGCTATAGGATCCCTTATATCCTATGAGGCTTATTACTCACCTCCATCTGGTGAGTGCGGTCAATATTATTTTTCACGTGGTGATTAGGTGGAAGCACATTTTGGAACATTGTTTTGAAAATCCTTCTGGGAAAATAAGGACTTATGTTTGAAATATTATATATATATTTTTGCACGGACATTTATTTATTTGTGATTATTTTTATTTATTTAATTTTTGCGCTGTTTTTTGTGTTATTTATTATTGGTGGTTTTCACTGGTGCACAGCTGCATAATTGTACACTTTCTTTGATTGGCGCTGGGATTTTTTAGTTTGTTTCTAAACAAAAAAAGACCGAACATTTTTAAGAAAAACTATATTTTTTACTTTCAGCTATAAAAAATATATAGTAAACTCAAAGTTAGTTATAAATTTATAGTAAACCTTTTTGTAATCCTGCCCGTGAGATACCCAAAAAATAAATAAAATATATGAAAATCAAATATAAATGAAAATAGATCAATCCAAACATAAACCACTAATCCATAATGTGTCCAATAAGAGTCCAAAAATTATATCTTGAATGTGTCCAATATAGTCCAAAAAAAATAAAATTCCAAACTCAATCCAGTAGGAAGGATTTCAATCCTAAAATAATCCACGTGAAACCTCAAAGAAAAAAAATATTCTATAGTGCATTATCTTTCAAATATATCAATGTGCAATATCCAATCAGTGCAAAAAACTAAACCACTCCAATGGTGTTACTGGTGATATAACAAAACACACCGCACACAAAAAAAAAAAAAAATCTATTTATAATACAATAAATGCTTAAAATGAACACTTCAATGTGACATTGAGAACTTCAATAAACAGTGAGCACTCTGTGACCACACTAACAAACAGTGCACACTTTGTGACCCATCCAAAAAATTATACTAAATACTACTACCCTCTGGGAGTATTCATATGCATAGCCAATCTCTGGCACCAGTATTCTTATTCTCCTTTATTTCAGGAATTGATCCTCCAAAATCCTCATAAAGATAAGAAGACTCTTAAAACAAATATCCAAGTATAGGGATAAATTTTATTCAAGACTTACATAGAGGTTCTCATCTTCCAGCTCTCTAAGTAACTCAGAACCAGCCCTGCAAACGATGGGCATAGAAAACCACGTTTGTCAACCAACAAGATGGCCGCGGTGACACTTCCGGTTAGCGTGCGTACGTCTTGACGTCACATCAGCTGACGCGTTTCGTTACATCCGGACTTCATCTGAAGGGATCCAGACGTCTCCTAGGCCGCTTCTTTTATTTTAATGTCTACAATTAGCCAGAAGCTCAAGCCGCCATATTAGATATGGGAAACATGTCTCCGCAAGCTGCTCTCTAAACCCCCATTCACAATAAGAAAGTGGGAGCCACAGTGGGCAGGCGGAAACCATATTATAACCTCATAACCCATATGACTAAAAGGTTAACATGAGAACTCAAGGTGCACAGATAATTATACAAACATATAAAAATACATACATCTATACCCGGAACCCCAATATAAGTAAATTGAAAAATACTACAGTACATAAATATCTTAATCTTAATATCCACCATACTCTCTAATTTTTAATTAAAGTTAATACATCTGTTTTAAAATCTCCCCTCTACTGTTCCACTTTATTAAAATCAGAAAAAGAGAATAAAATATACCACGTAAATAATAAAATATACTAAAATACACATACTACTTATAAAATATTAATTTAAAACCAAAGCTCCTAAAACTATAAATCAATGCACAATCAATCCCAGAATCCTATACCTGCATCTAGAAAAAAAAAACTAAAAAAACTATATCTGCATCTACAAAAAACCACCTCCTTATTGCCTATATCCATAAAACAGCTCCTACAATCGGTATAAATTCATATATTCTAAAATAATAAAATACTCAATTAATAAATAAATTAAATGTACATCAATAAATAGATCTAACTCAACTTCCTCAGATGCCTGAAATGAAGCAATTTAAATCAAGTTCTATATTTAAACCCCTCGGTTTCAATGTATTCAGCCGAAAAATCCAAAATTTTTCATTCTGGGTCAATTTCTGAATTCTGTTCCCACCCCTCCAATGTCCTACAGTGTCAATCCCACAAAATTGCACCAAACTCGGATCAGAGTTATGGAATTTTTTAAAATGTCTTGAGACACTATGGTCTTTTTTACCCTTTTTTATATTCCTAACATGTTCTTCCAATCTGACACATAAATTTATTTTTGTTCTCCCTATGTATTGAAATTGTCATGGGCATTTCAACAAGTATGTGACATAATGTGTATTACATGTGATAAATTTTTATTTTTTTTATGGGGAATTCCTCTCCAGTTGAATGGGATCTAAAAGATGGAATCATCCTACTTTTAATCCCAGTGGTCCTACACATCCTACATTTTTTACAGGGATAAAACCCTTTGAGATCGATCCTCTTAATCTCTTTTTTATTCGGAGGAGAAATAACACCTTTGACTAAGGTACTTCTTAAATTATTAGTTTTTCTATAAATAAACGGCGGTTTTACTGGTAGAACTGGTCCCAAAATATTATCTTTTCTTATTATTGGCCAATGTTTAATAAAAATATTTTCTATTTCTTTAAATTGACAATTAAAACGAGAAATGAATGCATAATCTACTTTATACTTATGATCTGTCTTAGTTTTTATATTTTTCTTAAATTTTCCATCCCCTAAATAATTTTGACTGATTTTAAATCTAATTTCTTCTAATTTCTTTGGATCATAACCCTTGGAAAAAAATCTATTCTTAATAATTTCTGATTGCACTATATAGTCTTCCAACCTGGAACAATTCCTCATAATCCTCATGAATTGTCCCTGGATCCAGTGGGATGATGACAACTACTTGTAGGAATATATCCATTTCTATCTGTGTCTTTAAAAAAAGTTTTAAAATATAATTTATTATTAAACTTAAAATTAGTCAAATCTAAAAAATTGGCCGATTCTGTACTAATATTATGGGTAAACCAAGTTCATATCTATTTTTTCCAATAAAATCCAAAAAGAATTGCAAACTGACCCTTCCCATATTACCAGGATATCATTTATATATCTTTTCCATATTTTTAAACCTTTCCAATTTTTCCCATAGATTTCTTTATCTTCCCATTTAGCTAAAAAAAAAATATATATATAAATATATATATATAAATATAATAATGCTTGGAGCAAATTTGGCACCCATTGGGACACCCTTTTTTTTGCTCATAATAGTCCCCTCCATACCATAAATAATTTTTCCCCATACTGAATTCTAACAATTGTATAATGAATTTTCTCTGTTTCATATGTAAATCTGTATGGTATCTTAAGGCCCATTTTATAGCTTCTATTCCATCATTGTGTTTTATGCTCGTATATAAAGAATTGACATCTATGGTAACTAAATACATTTCCTGAGTAATCTCCATTCCCTCTAATAAATCGATGACATCCTGACTGTCTTTAAGATACGAAGGCATTTTCTTAACCACTGGCTGTAAATACAAATCAATATATTGTCCCACCCTTGAATGTATAGAGCTAATCCCATTAATAATAGGCCTCCCTGGAGGTTTTGTCAAACTCTTATGGATTTTCGGTAAGATATAGATATATGGCACTTTGCAATGTGAAGGGACAAGATATAGAGCTTCTTTTTCATTTATAATCTTATCTTCTTCTGCTTTCTTCACCAATTTTAGGAGCTGTTTCTTATATAAAACAATCGGATTCTTCAGAATTTTCACATATGTACTCGCATCACTTAAAATCGAGTCATCTCCTCTTCATATTTCATTCTGTCCATAATTACTACCCCTCCTCCCTTATCCGCCGGTCTGATCACAATATTATTCTTGTTTTTTAATGCAACTAGACCCTGGTACAGAGATTCCTCTTCCTTGAAAATACGTAAATTTAGTTCATAAAGGTCATCTATTACCATCTGTTTAAATACTTCTATGTTCAGATTTCTAGAGTTGGAGGGGTTAAAGGTAGATTTATTCTTTAAATTACTATGAACATATTTGGACCTTGTCTGAGGATTGGCAGCCGATGTAGGACCCGGTAAGGAGGCAAAATATTTTTTAATATTTAATTTTTTAATAAATTTATTAATATCTATAAATGTGTCAAATTTATTCAAATTAGACTTTGGAGCAAACTTTAAGCCCTTATCTAAAACTAAAATTTCATTTTCGGTCAGAGGAACTGAACTGAGGTTATAAATACCTTCACCTACATTTCTCTTCTCTTTCTCTTGTTTTTGTTCCCTTTGTCTTGTGAATGATTTTCTTTGTACTGATTCTGGGGTCTGTCTTCCTCTTCCTCTCTTGGGACATAACTTCCCTCCCACTCTCTCCTGTAATAATATGGAGGGTTCCCCGGTCCTCCCCTTCCCCAATGGGGTTGGTGATAAGGTCCTCTGAGTGATTTTTTTTCTTTGAGGTTTCATTTTATGATTGAAATCCTTCCTACTGGATTGAGTTTGGAATTTTTTTTTTTTTGGACTATATTGGACACATTATGGATTAGGAAGAAAGTGTAACTTTTTGGTGAGGATTTATGTTTTAAAGGTGATTTATTCATTTATTTAGTTATAAATTTAGGCCAAAATGTATTCTGCTACATGTGTTTGGTAAACAAAATTCCAATAAGTGCATATTGACTGCTTTTTGTGAAAGTTATAGTGTCTACAAACTATGGTATAGATACTGCAATTTACGCCATATTTTTTCTAAACATCGCTGCGCTAGTTTAACGGACAATTGCTTGGTCATGCAATACGGTACATAAATAAAATTTATGTCCTTTTTCACACAAATAGAGCTTTCTTTTGGTGGTATTTGGTATTTTTGGTGCTATAAACAGAAAAATTTTGAGGAAAAAAGAATTTGGAAAAAACAATATTTTCTTATTTCGGTCATAAAAATTTCCAAAAAAAAATAACATTTTGTCATGAATTTAGGCCAAAATATATTCTGCTACATGTTTTTGGTTTTTTTTTTACACAAAGTTGTAATTTAAATGATTTATTTCTCGCACAAGCCATGGGTATATGTGGAATTACATGCCAAAATACATTCTGCTACTTCTACCGAGTATGGGGATACCACGTGTGTGAGACTTTTTGGGAGCCTAGCCACATACAGGAGCCTGAAATCCAATGACCACTTTGAAAGCCTGAAGGTGCATAACTTCCTCATTACACTTCCTCACTACCTATCACAGATTCGAAGGTCCTGACATGCCAGGATAGCACCCCCCCCCAAATGACCCCTTTCTGGAAAGTAGACACACCAAGGAATATAAAAAGAGGCATGTGAGTATTTTGCAGATCTCATTTTTCTCACAAGGTTTTGAAATATAAAAAAAAATATAAAAATATGTTTTTTTTTTTTTTTCATTTTCCAAAAACTTGTGGCAACAAATGAGATCTGCAAAATACTTACCGTGCTTCTTATCAAATTCCTTGGGGTGTCTACTTTCCAAAAAGGGGTCATTTGGGGGGTTAGGTGCTATCCTGGCATTTCAGGGCCTCCGAAACTGTGATAGGTAGTCTGGAAGTGTAATGAGGAAATAAAGCCCTTTAAAAGTCTGCAGGTGCTTATTGGATTTTGGGGTACTGCCGAACCGTCTCTCACATGTGGTACCCCCATACTCAGGAGAAGTAACAGAATGTATTTTGGGGAGTAATTCCACATATACCCATGGCATGTGTGAGCAGTAAATCATTTAAGTGACAATTTTGTGTAAAAAAAAATATTTTTTTTTGTCATTTTCCAAAAACTTGTGGTAAAAAAATAAATTCTTCTATTGATTCAACATGCCTCTCAGCAAATAGTTTGAGGTGTCTACTTTTTAAAAAGGGGTCATTTTGGGGGGTTGGGGCATTCTATGCCCAGCATTAGAAGTTTATGCTACACATCATTCACTCTTCTAACCACCTGAAGATCAAGCCTTTTCTGACACTTTTTTGTTCACATGAAAATACCGTATTTTTCGCTCCATAAGATGCACCTGACCATAAGACGCACCTAGGTTTTAGAGGCGAAAAACAAGAAAAAAAAATATTCTGAACCAATGGACTGCAGACACAGTACAGGGGATGACCAGAGACTGCGGACACAATACAGGAGATGACCAGAGACTGCGGACACAGTACAGGAGATGACCAGAGACTGCGGACACAGTGCAGGAGATGACCAGAGACTGCGGACACAGTGCAGGAGATGACCAGAGACTGCGGACACAGTGCAGGAGATGACCAGAGACTGCGGACACAGTGCAGGAGATGACCAGAGACTGCGGACACAGTGCAGGAGATGACCAGAGACTGCGGACACAGTGCAGGAGATGACCAGAGACTGCGGACACAGTGCAGGAGATGACCAGAGACTGCGGACACAGTGCAGGAGATGACCAGAGACTGCGGACACAGTGCAGGAGATGACCAGAGACTGCGGACACAGTGCAGGAGATGACCAGAGACTGCGGACACAGTGCAGGAGATGACCAGAGACTGCAGACAGTGCAGGGAATGACCAGAGACTGCAGACAGTGCAGGGAATGACCAGAGACTGCAGACAGTGCAGGGAATGACCAGAGACTGCAGACAGTGCAGGGAATGACCAGAGACTGCAGACAGTGCAGGGAATGACCAGAGACTGCAGACAGTGCAGGGAATGACCAGAGACTGTAGACAGTGCAGAGGATGACCAGAGACTGCTGACCTTTGGGGAGGGAGGGGGAGCGGGTACCTGAATTTGACACGTACCCGCTCCCACTTCTGCGGAGTTGTTCTTCCCGGGCCGGCTTCTGTGACAGCCGGGTGCCCACTGCACATGCGCGAGAAGCGCTGCGCTTTGTGAATGGCCTGGCACCTTCTGGGACCTGTCATGTGTCCCAGAAGACACCGGATCATTCACAAAGCGCAGCACATGCGCAGTGAGCACCCGGCTGTCACAGAAGCCAGCGCGGGAAGACTGTGCAGTGCTGGAGCGAGGAACGGGTAAGGCCCTGCAGGAGAGAACAGCTGAGCGGCCGGCCCGGTATTCTGACATGGTGGCGGCAGAAATACCGGACCGGCCGCTTTATATTCGCTCCATAAGACGCACTGACATTTTCCCCCCTTTTTTGGGGGGAAAAAGTGCGTCTTATGGAGCGAAAAATACGGTAATCAGTATTTTTTGCTAGGAAATTAATTTAAACCCCCAAACATATATGTTTTTAAAGCAGACACCCTAGTGAATAAAATGGTGGGTACTACAATTTTTTATGGCACATAGTACTTTTTTAAAAGAAAATTAAAAAAAAAATACACTTTTTTTACTGTTGAGGCACAAAAACACAATATATTGACCAATTATTTGGTAAAATATAAAAGATAATGGTATGCCGAGTAAATAGATACCAAACATGACATGATTTAAAACTGTGCATGCCCCATACAATGGCGACAAACTGCAAACATTTTTAATATCCATAGGCAACGCTTTAAAAGCCTTTAAAAGTACCATTTTAGATTTACAGGGGAGGTCTAGTGTTGGCATTACTGCCCTTGATCTGATGTTCACGGCAATACTCACATGCATGGTGCAACCGCTGTTTACATACCGGCACAGGGTCAAGGCTTGTGCACACAGGTGTGCGCGCATGGGAGGGGCGATTTTTTTTTTTTTTTAGTTATTTTGATTCTTTTTTATTATTTTTACATTTGTACCTTTCATTATTTTTTTTTTTGATCACTTTTAATGCTATAACAGGGAATGCAAATATCCCCTATAACTTCAATGGGCATTGTCATATATTCTTTTTTGAGAAATCTGGGGTCTATCAGACTCTGGATATCTCCTCTGCCCTTACATTATCTAATCAAACCAAAATTGGTGTGATCAGATGCTTTCCCAATTTACAAATGGCGCTGTTTATATCCTGCAAAACTGAAGTGATGAAATGCTTGTAGCTTCTGAATTCTTAGACTATAGAGATGATTGACACCACTCTGGTCTCCAATCAGCTCTATGGTCAGCTGGCAGAAACACCGGCTGCATTCTTAGGTTCCCCCGATGGCACGAGACTGCCCAAGAAGGCCGTGGAAGGCAGCGGGGGGGGGGCATCATCTCCCGCTGTTTGTAAAAGCAATCCTGGAGCTAATTAGCCACTGGGATTGCTTTTACATGAAAGCCAATCGCCGGCTGAAAAAACTGATACCAGGATGATGCCTGCAGCTGTAGGCATCTTTGTGGTATAACCATTCAAAGTCCAGTGATGTACTAGTACATAGCTGATCCTTGTTAGGTGTATATGCTATGTTCTTTTTTTTTTGTATGCAGCCTGTGGACTGAATGAAAAAATGAGAAGAAATCTCTGCCAGAAAAAGTGTGTGGTATGCCCACCATTGGAATAATACCGCCCTGCATCCAACCACTTCTAATGGTGGGCACACATTAGGTCACACTTTGCCACAAGCGCCAGTTCCAAGATTGAACAAATGTTTAAATAGTGGCACACTTGAATAAAAATTGTCCACGTATAAGTGGTACCCCATACGGAAAAAGGATGACACCAAGTCCCAAACTATCTTGCCACTGCTCCCCATGTAGTTTGGGCATCCGGGGGGCTTCTCTTTTCCCTCGTAAATTCGAAACTTATAAGTATAGCCTGTTGCCCTCTCACAGGTCTTCTACATCTTGACCCCATATCTGGCACGCTTGCTGGGGAGAAATTGTTTGAATACAAGGTGGCCAGAAAAATTAATGAGGGACTCATCAACGCAGATGTTTTGCTGGGGAGTATAGACATCTGAAAATTTTTGGTTAAGGTGATTTGCGAGGGGCTGAATTTTGTGGAGCCGGTCAAATTCAGGGTTACCCAGAGGATGACAGAGTGTATTGTCGTTTAAATGCATAAAACACATTATACTCTCATATTTATGCCTGGCCATGGCAGCAGAGAACACGGACACATGATGAATCGGGTCTGCGAACCAATACAACCGCAATTAATTTCTTTTAGTAATGCCTATGTTGAGGGTTAGGCCCCAAAAAAATGTAAATTCGAAAACCGTAATGAGTCTCCATGCGACTGGTCTGGCAAGGTTTGAATTTGGTTGGCATCGATAAATTGTGCATATAAATTGCTTTGACCACAATCAACACATATAGATATATATGAAATACAGCTCCAAAAATTAAGGAGGTATGTGAAACTAGTACTGGCACTCTGCTGCATATGAGAGTCATCAAAATTTAACGGCAAGTGCTAACAGAGATCAGGCTTGATTCTGCGAGCACTGCAGTTTTGTGTGCAATGTATCAAGTGACAGTGACCTACTGACACTGCACTTGCTGGGGGAGAAGGGGGGGAAGCGTAGGGGCTAAACGCAGGTGCTGGCAGGTGCCGGGGCTGATCCCGTTAACGCTGCATTTTTGGGGACACTATACTACTGTGAACGCTGGTATAGTGCTGATCTGATCAAAGATATTGACCCTAAAATCTTAAAACAACAGAGTGCAGCGCTTAGTAAGATGAAAAGTCAATAAGGTGATAATCAAGTATCCACAATAGTACACTGTAGAAATACGAATTCCCACGGCCTCCACTCTGTCAAAATAACAGAAATGCGCACTCACCGGAAACGCATGGGTTATGCGCATGTGTGATCATGCATCACAGGCAATGGATACATCAGAGGTTAGACAGCCAGGCATCTCCCTCACGGTGGGTCATCACAGACTCTTTAGTCAGGTCCAGGGGGTCCCCTTAAGGTCAGCCAGGTGCTTCATGAAAAAAACCCTCTCTCAAGGTGGTAAAGTGCTTTCTCTGTGGGAATGAAAGCTCCAAACAGGAGCCCCAGAAAACAGATGCCAGAGATAGTGTAGTATGTCCAAAAGGTAAATGTTTATTTATAAAAGCAACACGGCAGTATGCATGTTATACACCATGTAAAAACATATACAGCAGTACTGACCCCAGTTATGATGGCCGCCGGGCCTCCTCGTGGCTCCGGCGGTGGGATGACGTCACGCTCTGCACAGTTCCTCCTTAGGCCTTTCGTGCTACAGGCACATCATCAGAGGGGAGACTGTACAGAAGCGTGACCGACGTCAGTGCCAAAAATAGGGAAATTGGCACATGCGCAGTTAGCCGCGGCCATTTTCCCGAAGAAAGCGAGCACTGCGCATGCGCGAGCACGGCAGCGCCATTTTGCCGTGGATCCGCGATCTAGCACATAATAAGGAGGAGACAGAGAAGTCTCATTACACAGAACCCCAGTACCGATTGCTGACTATGCCACAGACCCCAGGGGATTTACTGCAAACACTATATCCCTAAATAGAGTGGTAGTGCAAAATCTATAGCAGTAACAGTGCACATAATAATCTATGGGGTACAACGATCCCCTCAGTGAATGGCATATGATTATATTAATGGACCACGGCAAGATGAAAAATGCAAATTTATAAATGTCACAAACTTAAGTCATAAAAGACTTGAATAAAAACACACAAGAAAATTAAAACATTAAACTTGGCAGTTAATAACATATCTGGTATTATACTGCCAGACCAAATCAAGGTAAGTATAACAAATATATGTCCCATAATAAATAAATATAGAAAAAAAGGGGATAAAAAGAGGTAAAAAAACAGAAAAATTCTAAAACCAATCCATTAAGATGTTTTAAAAAACGGCATAATCCTTCCTCTACCCAAAATTTATTAGATGTTTCCTCCTGCCCCGTTTTTACCTCCCAATTTAGGAGACGGGTAGAGGAAGGATTATGCCGTTTTTTAAAACATCTTAATGGATTGGTTTTAGAATTTTTCTGTTTTTTTACCTCTTTTTATCCCCTTTTTTTCTATATTTATTTATTATGGGATATATATTTGTTATACTTACCTTGATTTGGTCTGGCAGTATAATACCAGATATGTTATTAACTGCCAAGTTTTAATGTTTTAATTTTCTTGTGTGTTTTTATTGAAGTCTTTTATGACTTAAGTTTGTGACATTTATAAATTAGCATTTTTCATCTTGCCG
The DNA here is from genome assembly GCF_062004578.1 of Staurois parvus. Lineage (NCBI taxonomy): Eukaryota > Metazoa > Chordata > Amphibia > Anura > Ranidae > Staurois > Staurois parvus. The sequence goes on along the minus strand of NW_028318992.1, from coordinate 1,136,848 downwards.
TGGTCCGTTAATATAATCATATGCCATTCACTGAGGGGATCTTTGTACCCCATAGATTATTATGCGCACTGTTACTGCTATAGATTTTGCACTACCACTCTATTTAGGGATATAGTGTTTGCAGTAAATCCCCTGGGGTCTGAGGCATAGTCAGCAATCGGTACTGGGGTTCTGTGTAATGAGACTTCTCTGTCTCCTCCTTATTATGTGCTAGATCGCAGATCCACGGCAAAATGGCGCTGCCGTGCTCGCGCATGCGCAGTGCTCGCTTTCTTCGGGAAAATGGCCGCGGCTAACTGCGCATGTGCCAATTTCCCTATTTTTGGCACTGACGTCGGTCACGCTTCTGTACAGTCTCCCCTCTGATGATGTGCCTGTAGCACGAAAGGCCTAAGGAGGAACTGTGCAGAGCGTGACATCATCCCACCGCCGGAGCCACGAGGAGGCCCGGCGGCCATCATAACTGGGGTCAGTACTGCTGTATATGTTTTTACATGGTGTATAACATGCATACTGCCGTGTTGCTTTTATAAATAAACATTTACCTTTTGGACATACTACACTATCTCTGGCATCTGTTTTCTGGGGCTCCTGTTTGGAGCTTTCATTCCCACAGAGAAAGCACTTTGCCACCTTGAGAGAGGGTTTTTTTCATGAAGCACCTGGCTGACCTTAAGGGGACCCCCTGGACCTGACTAAAGAGTCTGTGATGACCCACCGTGAGGGAGATGCCTGGCTGCCTAACCTCTGATGTATCCATTGCCTGTAATGCATGATCACACATGCGCATAACCCATGCGTTTCCGGTGAGTGCGCATTTCTGTTATTTTGACAGAGTGGAGGCCGTGGGAATTCGTATTTCTACAGTGTACTATTGTGGATACTTGATTATCACCTTATTGACTTTTCATCTTACTAAGCGCTGCACTGTGTTGTTTTAAGATTTTATTGTTAATGTTTGAGGCATTATGGTTGCCTAAAGTGTTCTAGCTGCTGATATTTATGAGAGCGCTCACTATCTTTTATATAAAGATATTGACCCGTTCAGACATTATACTAGCAATGGAGGTTTATTGTGCATGAGTGTGCTCCTGGCAATCAAGGGGTTAAATGTGATGAATGATGTACTGACGGCAATCTGACGCTATCTGGGAGAGGCGTGAAAACCACGGGAGCGCAAATCACGTATATATATACATATATGTGATTTTGCGCACCCGTGCCGCCCTGTAGCAGTATTTCTGCTATAGGGTGGTCAGGAAGCGGTTACAGAAGCGGTTTGTGTTACGTTGCTCTGTTACTTTAACTGACAATTGCGCGGTCATGCAACACTGCACCCAAATTAAATGTACATCCTTTTTTTCCACAAATTGAGCTTTCTTTCGGTGGTATTTGATCGCCTGTGCGTTTTTTATTTTTTGCGCTATAAATAAAAAGGCTGACAATTTTGAGAAAAAAAATATTTTGGACTTTTTGCTATAAAACATGTCCAGTAAAAAAATGTAAAAATCAAACGTCGTCATAAATGTATGCCAAAATGTATTCTGAGACATGTCTTTGCTAAAAAAAATCCCAATACGTGTAAATTAATTGGTTTATGTGAAAGTTATAGCGTCTACAAATGGCGGGAAAGATACTGGGATTTTTTTTATTATACTAATGATGGCGGCAATCAGCGACTTTTTATTATTGTTATACAGTATTTATAAAGCGCCAATAGTTCGCTCAGCGCTGTACATTACAAAAGGGGACAGAACATGTGACAGAACAATACCAATACAATGCAAAACATGAGGGGATTGAGGGCCCTGCTCTTTCGAGCTTACAATCTAGGAGGGAGGGGATAGTGGTACAGGAGGAGATAGCTGTGGGGGATGGAGTGGTAGGAAGAGTGGAGGAGGTCGGCAAGTTAGCAGGGGGTGGGGTAGGCTTTCCTGAAGAGATGGGTTTTCAGGGTGCGCCTAAAGGAAAGGAGAGTAGGTGATAATCTGATGGGTTGGGGCAGGGAGTTCCAGAGGATGGCAGTGATCAGCGATTTATGACAGTGATCAGCGACTTATGGCGGGACTGCTGGACTGCGGCGGACATTTTGACACTGAGGGGAACTGACTTGGGGTCACTGACATCCCCAGCGACACCAATACAGTGATCAGTGCAAAAAAAAAAACAATGGCACTGTACTAATGGCTCTGGGGAGGAAGGGGTTAACTTTTTTTTTAGGCAATGAAAGGGTTAACTGTTTGAGGGGAGTGTTTTACTAGGGGGCGGGGGGGTGTGCTTCACAGGAACACCCTGATCCAGATAGATAAACTCTTCTCTCAGGATCAGCGTGCTCGGAACTGACAAATAGAAGAGCTGAAGTGTAAACACTGCAGAAGTGTAAACACTGCAGCTGTGCTCTGTGTCACTGTTTGCCGGCAATCGCAGGGATCCGGCGGGTAATGACTGGCCGGGACCCGGTGATTGACACCCACTGCCGCGATCGGCGGGATAGGTAGGGCGGGCACGCACCCTTGTTCCCTGTTGTCTTTCTGGGGTTTGTTTCTCCTGTGAGGGTATTTTTTAATTGAACTTGTTTGGGAAGCTTTAGGCTCCCCTCCTTTTGACTTATTTTTCATTTTATCAATGATTATTTCAGTTTTTGCCGAGGCTGGGGGGTAACTTTCACTTTCTTCTAGAAATTATAATCCTCCAGTATATTGTCCTTTGAAAATGTTTTCATTTTTTAATTCTTTCCCTCCCCTTGCCTCCCTCCTCCTCCTCCCCCTCTCTTAAAGTCGTCTGCTGAGGTTCTCAAATCTTTAGGGTCTTTACCTCTTTCCCTTTTAAGACTCCTTGGGTAAATCCCCACAAAGATTTGTAACAGAGTTTTATTCAATATACAGTATATCAGTCACAGTAATCGCGGAGGGCAACAATTTCCGCTTTCACTCACCCTCTTTTCTCTTTCTTCCTTTACTTTTGGTGAGGCAGCTTCATAAGTCCTCCTCTGAGGGTTATTGCTTCAGTGGTCCTTCCTTATGGTTGGCGACTCCAGGGGCGGCTCCTCCAGCAGTTCTGATTCAGGTCTTGTAGGGTTATCCTTTGCTCTTCAGTAGGGGTGAGCTCAACCAGCGTGGTTTGAGGAAACTTTAGCTACATGCCACCGCCAAACCCCGGTCGCATCAGTCCCATACAGGAGGGGAGAGAAGAGAGAGCCAGTGTCTCCTTCACTCACGCATGCTGGCCAGCTTCTACTCCTCCCAGTTGTCAAGGTCCTACCTTTCCTCAGAGCTTGTGCATCTCCATGTGCTGGCATCCATCTTAGGTTTCTGCAAAGCATGGTGGGAACCTTTATGCCTTCAGGCTTCTGCGGCTCCTCCTCAGAAGGGTGTGGTTGATCACATTTAAGCCTGCTGTCTGCAAGTGCTCTCTGCATTCGTGTCCTGTATGTTCCCTTGTCGCAAGCTCTTGTGCTGTTCTCGTTGCTCCCCTGGTAACCGACTCGGCTTGAACAAGACTATTCACTGCTTTAACCCTTTACCTGACCTCCTGTTGCTGAACCCGGCCCGTGACCTGAGTATTCTTTGCCTACCGTCTAGCACTGTCTGCTCCGTTGTTATTGACCCAGCCTGTCTGGCTGCACTACACTTGTTCCCATCTAGCTCCCACCATCTGTACGCCATTGGCGGCAGTCGTTACCGCAGCTGGGGTTACTCGGGGGCCGCGACCTGGTCTCAGGCTGCGTCAAGTCCATCCCCACCATCAGGGGCTCTGGTGAAGGGTAGCCTAGGGCTTAGACTCCGCGCCCTGAGGGATTCTGGTCTGTGGGTGGTGGCTGTCGTCAGTCACTGCATGACCTTACCATAGGCCTGCCTGCCCATTCCATCATTCCTGCCCTGACATTACACGAATGCCATGAATCCTGACGGTGCAGGTACGCCTTCGATCCCCATGTTACTCGCCAGACTTGACCAACAAGATCGCTTGTTGGATCAGTTCGCTCAGGCTCTGCTTGCACGCACAGCGCACCTTACCCCTGGGGTTATTAAGTCGGTTGTCACTCCGGTGGACGCTCCCACTGTTGCTCCGGTTGTTGCGCCTACCTCCGCAGCTGTTGCTGAACCTGCGGTACCCAGAGGTATGACTGGTTCTGCTCCTCTTCCACAGCTCTTTGGGGGTGAACCGAGTCAGTTTCGTGGTTTCCTTAACCAAGTGGGCATTTACTTTGAATTAATACCCCACGCTTTCCCTACTGAGAGGGCAAAGGTGGGCTTCCTAATCTCGCTACTCTCTGATAGGGCCTTGGCCTGGGCTAATCCCTCATGAGTTTACCCATTTCGTTGCCTCCTTCCGTACAGTAATCCTCATGAGTGGCCACACGGTATTCGAAGTGCCTGCTCGCTCCGCTTCTGCTGCCAAGCTGCTCATGTCCATACATCAGGGTTCACGAACCGTTGCCGAGTACGCCATAGAATTTCGTACCCTGGCGGCAGAGGTGGGTTGGAACAATGAGGCTCTGGTGGCTGCTTTCTCTCATGGTCTCTCAGATGCATTGAAGGACAAGATCGCAGCCAAAGAACTGCCTGTGGAGCTAGAGGCACTCATCTCCTTCCTAATCTTGATTGACACCAGGCTCAGAGAGAGGCCTTCATTTAAGGAGCGTCTGCGGAGGTCTCCTAACCGTTTGGCGCCTACGTTTTCTGTTCCACCCGTGCCTCCCTCTCCTCCCACGCCTCCTGGGGATGGCTTGTCTGGTAGTGAGCCCATGCAGCTGGAAATTGCTCGCCTTTCCGAGGGGGAGTGGGCCTCTCGGCGTCGGGAGGGTCGCTGCTTGTACTGTGGTCTCGGGGGGCATTTTTGACAGTCCTGTCCAGTCCGTCCGGGAAATGCCCGCACCTGAGATCCTGTCGGGGGCAGATCTTGGGTGGAGTTTCCTCGTCCCCGGTTTCCCGTAAAGATAAACCGCTTATCACCGTTGTCCTCTCTTGGGCAGGAGGCTCAGTGACGGCCCAGGCGTTGGTAGACTCTGGGGCTGGCGGGTTGTTTACGGACAGTTCGTTTGCTGCCCAGTACTCCATTCCTCTGCAGGCTCGAGTTACTCCATTGGTCCTCGAGGCGATAGATGGCAGACCCTTGCAACCGTCGCAGGTTACCCACGAGACCCTGCCGGTGAAAGTAGCTATTGGGGCTGTTCACAGGGAGTTGGCCTGTTTCCAGGTAATTGCATCTCTGCACTACTCCGTGGTTTTGGGCTATCCCTGGCTTCAGAAGCACAATCCGACCTTTGATTGGCGATCGGCCGAGATTCTCTCATGGTCACCACAGTGTGGGGCCGGTTGCATCCATGGTCCGGTTAAGGTGTTGTGCACCTCCTCGGACTCTGTGTTGCTCACTGAATATGGGGAGTACCTGGATGTGTTTGACAGGGTGCGTGCCAGTGCTCTGCCTCCTCATCGTCCATACGATTGCGCCATAACCTTACAACCTGGTGCCACTCCTCCGCGTGGCAGGGTGTATCCTCTTTCGGTGGCATAGAATCAGGCCATGGAGGAGTACGTTGCGGATGCGCTTTCCCGGGGGCACATTCGCAAGTCTACTTTTCCAGCAGGAGCTGGGTTTTTTTTCGTGAAAAAGAAGGGCAGTGAGTTGAGACCTTGCATTGATTTTAGGGGTCTCAATCGAATCACGATTAAAAATGCTTATCCTATTCCGTTGATTACCAAGTTGTTTGACCGCATCAAGGGAGCAACGGTCTTTACTAAACTCGACCTCAGGGCTGCCTATACGGATCAAGGAGGGTGACGAGTGGAAGACCGCGATCAACACCGGAACCGGCCACTATGAATACCTGGTTATGCCCTTCAGGTTGTGTAACGTACCCATGGTCTTTCAGTAGTTTATTAATGATGTCGTTCGTGACTTGTTGCAGCAGTGCGTGGTGGTTTACTTGGACGACATCCTGGTTTACTCTGCATCTATGGAGTCCCACATCCAGGATGTCAAGCGGGTGCTACAATGGTTGTGTGAGAACGAGCTCTTCTGTAAGCTCGAGAAGTGTGAATTTCACCGATCCTAGGTTGCCTTTTTGGGCTACATCATTTCCACGGTAAGTTTTTCCATGGACCCTGAGAAGGTTACGGCGGTTCTGCAGTGGCCTCGTCCCAGTGGTCTTCGGTCCATTCAGCGCTTTTTGGGATTCACCAACTATTATCGGAAGTTTATCAGGAACTTCTCCACGCTGGCCAAGCCTCTCTCAGATCTGACCAAGAAGGGCAGTAATCCTCACGTGTGGCCACCCGAGGACATCTCAGCTTTCAAGGCTCTGAAATCCGCCTTCGCTTCAGCCCCAATTCTGTCTCATCCCAATCCTGGGTTGCCTTTTGTCCTCGAGGTTGATGCATCTGCGACGCGAGTAGGCGCCCTCTTGTCTCAGCATCGGTCACCCGAGGGACCCTTACTTCCTTGTGGGTTCTACTCCAGGAAGCTTTCCTCCGCAGAGTGCAACTACCAGATTGGAGACAGGGAGTTGTTGGCCATTATTCTGGCTCTCAAGGAATGGAGGCACCTGCTTGAGGGTTCTGTGGTTCCGGTTCTCATTCTCACTGACCACAAGAACCTGACGTATCTCTCGGAGGCTAAGAGGTTGACGCCCCGTCAGGCCAGATGGGCTCTGTTGTTGTTGCATTTTAACTATGCGGTCTCCTATTTGCCTGGCTCCAAGAATGTCAGGGCTGATGCCTTGTCGCGGCAATACTCTGAGCTGTCTAGGGAGGACACTGAGCCAACCTCGGTCATTCCTCCAAACCAGATCCTGGCTGCCATTCATACCAACCTGACTTCTCCCCTTGGGGAGCAGATTTTGGCGGCTCAAACTAACGCTCCCCCTGAGAGACCGGCTGGAAGATGTTTTGTACCTGAGGGATTGCGTACCCGCCTGCTGCATACCTACCATAATTCCAAGACTGCCGGTCATCCTGGTAGGAACCAGTTGTCCTGGGTTGTTTCTCGGTTATTCTGGTGGCCATCTCTCCGTTCTGACATCGCCTCATATGTAGCAGCATGTTCGGTCTGTGCCCAGAATAAATCTCCTCGGCATCTTCCATTGGGCCTTCTGCAACCCATTCCCAATGGGGAGCGTCCCTGGTCACACCCTGGTCACACCTGGGCATGGATTTTATTGTGGACCTTCCTGCGTCTCAAGGCCATACGGTCATTCTTTTGATCATTGATCGTTTTCCCAGATATGCCATTGTGTCCAGTTCAAGAAATAGCAGACTGCGCAAGAACTGGCTACGGCTTTCGCCAGGGAGATCTTTCGCTTGCATGGGTTGCCCAAGGTGATTGTCTCGGACCGTGGCAGCCAGTTTGTGTCCAGGTTCTGGCGCGCCTTCTGCTCTCAGTTGGGTATCAAGCTTTCCTTCTCTTCGGCCTACCACCCGCAGTCCAATGGGGCTGCGGAGCGTTCCAACCAGGCCCTGGAACAATTCCTTTGTTGCTATATATCGGATCATCAGAACAATTGGGTCGATCTCCTGCCATGGGCAGAGTTTGCGAGGAACTCGGCGGTCAACTCCTCCTCCGGGATGTCCCCCTTCATGGCCAACTATGGGTTCCAATTCGCTGTATTGCCTGAGTTGTTCTCGCCACAGGACATTCCGGCTGTGGATAACCACCTGGCTGCCTTGCGCTCCTCGTGGGGGCAGATCCAGAGGTCCCTGAAGGACTCGGCACATCGCCAGAAGCTCCAGGCTGATCGTAGATGGTTGCCCGCTCCTTCATACCAGGTCGCAGATCGGGTGTGTTGTCCACTCGCAACCTCAATCTTCGGGTGCCCGCACCAAAACTGGCCCCCCATTTTGTTGGTCCTTTCCGCATTCTCCGCAGGGTGAACCCGGTTGCCTATGCCCTTGCTCTTCCTCCTGGGATGCATATCTCCAATGTCTTCCACGTATCCCTGTTGAAACCTCTGGTCTGTAATCGCTTTACTGCCTCTCCGCCTCGGCCTCATCCTATCCGGGTTGACGGTCATGAGGAGTATGAGGTGAGCCGCATCTTGGATTCTCGGTTGGTCCACGGTCGGGTGCAGTTCCTGGTCCATTGGCGTGGTTATGGTCCCGAGGAACGTTCCTGGGTTCCTTCTGCGGATGTTCATGCTCCTGCCCTCCTCTGCGCTTTTCACGCCCGATCTCCTCAGAAACCTTTTGTTGAGCCGCAGAGGGGAGGGGTCCTTGAGGAGGAGGTACTGTCAAGGTCCTACCTTTCCTCAGACCTTGTGCATCTCCATGTGCTGGCATCCATCTTAGGTTTCTGCAAAGCATGGTGGGAACCTTTATGCGGCTCCTCCTCAGAAGGGTGTGGTTGATCACATTTAAGCCTGCTGTCTGCAAGTGCTCTCTGCATTCGTGTCCTGTATTTTCCCTTGTTGCAAGCTCTTGTGCTGTTCTCGTTGCTCCCCTGGTAACCGACTATGCTTGGACAAGACTATTCACTGCTTTAACCCTTTACCTGACCTCCCGTTGCTGAACCCGGCCCGTGACCTGTGTATTCTTTGCCTACTGTCTAGCACTGTCTGCTCCGTTGTTATTGACCCAGCCTGTCTGGCTGCACTACACGTGTTCCCATCTAGCTCCTACCATCTGTACGCCATTGGCGGCAGTTGTTACCGCAGCTGGGGTTACTTGGGGGCCGCGACCTGGTCTCAGGCTGAGTCAAGTCCATCCCCACCATCAGGGGCTCTGTTGAAGGGTAGCCTATGGCTTAGACTCCGTTCCCTGAGGGACTCTGGTCTGTGGGTGTCGGCGGTCATCAGTCGACCTTCCCATAGGCCTGCCTGCCCATTCCATCATTCCTGCCCTGACACCAATGCTCCCTTGCGGCAGATCACGTGACTGCGTCCTCCGAGCTCCAGCTAGGTCTGCCACCTCTCAGCCAACACCGCCTCCCACTCTCCTCTTCCATCTCAGCCACGTCTCCTCCACCTCCCGACCCCACACAACAGGTCCCTCAGGACTTGCGCTCTCCCAGGAGGACCCTCCTCTCTTTCAGCTAAGTCTCAGCCACACTCATATTTTTTCCTTTCCCAGCGGGACAATGAAGGTGTCTGTTACCTGTGAGCTCTCACATTGAGCTTCCGTTCAGTGTTATGTTCGAGCTCCTCCTCTCTAGTCTGTAATGATGTGATATAGGAGTTCTCAATAAAAAATAAGCCAGATATTTACTACTAAAAAACCCCAGGATTCCTACTATCTATTATTTGCCTAAATTACACAAAAACAGAAGTAACCCACTGGGTAGGCCTATTGTAAGTGATATAAACTCCATATCTGGAGAATTGGAGAGTATATTGACCACTTTTTACAAGAAATTGTGATAAAAAATTAATCTTTTTTGAAAGACGGTGGAGACTTAATTAAACATCTTAAACCTTTGAGAAATGTGGAAAAATTTTTATTAGCAACAATAGATTCTTAATCATTGTATACGAGCATAGATCAAGACGATGGAATTAAGGCAGTGTATTGGGCATTGAAATATAAAACAAAACTCAAAAAATCCATAGAGAATTTATTGTTGAACTATTGGAATTTGCAATGAAGAACAATTTCTTTTGGTATAATAAAACTTTTTGTAAACAGTGTAAGGGAGTGGCTATGGGAGCCGAATATGCCCCGAGTGTTGCCAATTTGGTGATGGCAAAATGGGAGGAAGAATTCATTTATAATAAGTGGCCAGAGATGGTATTATATAAAAGGTACATCGATGATATTATAATAGTGTGGAAGGGTACTGAAGAAGAATTAAATCTCTTCTCAGAATCCATGAATATTAATAAGTATGGTTTAAAGTTTCCCATGATGAGTAATTTCAACCAAATAGATTTTTTGGATCTGACCTTATTCAAATGGGAAGGCCAAGTTTATAGTAAGACATATTTCAAAGACGTGGACAAGAACAGCTATATACCAGTATCTAGCTGTCACCATCAAAAGTGGCTTTATAGCACACCCAAGAGTCAGTTTACTCATATAAAAAGAAACTATAATCTAGACACTGATTTTCTGACACAAACTGATTTATTAATAAAGAGATTTATTGAGGGTTTCCGTTTCTGGGAGGAGCCTGATCATGGCGGCAGGGGAGAGAGCGATGTGATCTCTCTCTCTGCAAGGCAGCCACCTTCCCCTTAATGTGCCTTGTGAATGCTGCTGGAGATGCCCGGGAAGCCCTACCTGTGAGCGGGATCCTGCCCGAGAAGTGAGGAGGACGGAGTGTTTTGGGTCCGCTGCAGTGGGACGGCTGGGGCTTCCCGTCTGAGACAGTGGGCTGCTGGGAGCCTGGAGGATGCAAAGCGGCCACGTGACCTCCTGCAAGGGAGTACTGGGAGGAAGAGAAGCCGGCCGGCGTTCCTAGGCAGAGGGAGGCGCCGGCTTCTCACTGACAGCCACGAGTGTGGACAGCTATGAGCAGGACCCTGCAAGGAGGGAAAAGAAAAAGCCGGCCGGCGTGCTAAGGAGCCGGGGAGATGCTCGACAGAGAAGTACCCTGCCTGCTGCCTGCAAAGGAGAGCAGGTGAAGGAAGAGGAGTGTGACCCCGAGGAATCCCCCTAGAGAGGAAATAAAGATAGACAGCGGATAATGAACCTGGAAAACCGCCTCACTGAAAAAGCAGTCGGAAGGAGGGTGAGTGAGAGTGGCTGGACTGTATATTGATCCTGTATATTGATTATTTATGTAGAAGCAGGGGAGGAATATATAGAGGAAAAGGGGGATTCCCAAGGGGATGGAAGAAAATTTGAACTCTCCCAAGGGACTAATTATAGCACATGCCCTAGAGCTTAGAAAAGAAGTACTGGATCTACAGGAAATATGAAGAGTAAAAATAGTAAAGGGAGTGGCCCCAAGCACTCCCAATCTGGAACGATTAGAAAAAATACGTCCCAAGGAAATATGACCCCAGAAAGATCTCAGGGGGCATGTGAAAGGAGTGTAATGGAAAACAGTTTGGATAAGAGCGTCAGGTCTTCTGTGGAAATGGATAATAATAGCCAACAAACATCAGAGGGAACAGAGTTAAGAGAAAATGAAGGAGAACAACAAACCCCAAATAAAAAGGAGATGGCAGAAATGTTTAAAAATTTGGAAAAATCTATTAAACAAGAGATGGGGATTATTCAGAATGATTTGGGACATTTATTATCCAGAGTAGAAGAAACGGAAGAAAAAATTTAAAAACATGCTCAAGCTATTCCAGAATTAAAAAATCAGATAATGGAGATGAGGAAAAGAACAAAAAAAGCTGCAGTATAAGTTGGAGATACAAGGTAATAAGCATAGGAAAATAAGCATAGGAAAAATAATCTCAAGATAAAAGGAGTCCCGGAGCTTACACGAGGAGAAGATCTAAGAGGGACAATATGTAAAATCTTAAACTCCATTATGGATAAACCTAGTACTGAGATATTTGAATTGGACAATGTATATAGGATAGGAAGGTTCCAGCGGGATCGGGTGGAAGAGAGACCAAGAGACCAAGAGATATAGTTGTACAATTCTATAAAATGTGGAGCCAGAGAAGAGGTATGGAAGAAGATAAAAGGAAGAACCAGTATTATATATGGAGGAAAAAATATACAAGTTTTTGCAGACCTGACAGCTGAGACATTGTGGAGAAAGAGATCATTGAAACCACTACTAGAACAGATGAAAAAACAGAATATACAATATAGATGGAGTAGCTCGACGTGCTTAATTGGATGGAAGAATGGAGTCACTGCATACCTGAGATTTCCTGAGGAACTGAGAGACTTTTTTGATAAACTTAACATACAGAAAATAGAGATTCCAGGATGGGAGGAGGAAGAAGGAGGGATATGTGCTATGAGAAAAGAGGAATGGCAGCTAGTTAGAAGGAGAAATAGAGAAATGATAGATAGGGGGACATTGGGGGAAATGGAGGGAAGGTGAGCCGCACATGGGCAGAGCCCAACCCCAGGGTCAAAAATCAAGCGTGGCATTAGGGCCACAAATGATTAGAAGGCAAATAGTAGAAGTGTGGGTGTAGGGGCGGAGCCTAGACATGGCGGTGTAGGAGAGCACGGAGCGGGTGCTCTCCGAGACATCTACACCGCTCCAGATGCCTGTAGAGGAGTGATCCAGGGACTTACCCACGGAGGTCGGGTCCGGAGCGGGTGCGGTGTGCTGTGGCTGCGGGCCCGCTGAAGGAATCCCGGACTGACGTACGGGGCTGCTGGGAGAGTGGAGAGACAAGGAGTGGCCACGTGGGAAACCGCAGAGCATTACTGGGAAGGGGAGAAAGCCGACCGGCGTCCGAAGTGAGAGCGGAGACGCCGGCTCGCTCCCCTCCGCGGCATATAAGTGGATGGATGACCTGCTCCCCCTGTGTGCTGAGTCTGTGCACAGGGGAGTAGGACCTGGAGGAGAAGACCCAGAGGAGTCCCCCTGAAGAGAGCAACGGGAGGCAGAAGCAGAAGCTCGCAACTGGAGGCTCGTGGCTGGCTCATCAGAAGAGAAGCATTTAGAGGGTGAGTGTGAGCAGCACGGCCTAGCCAATAGTGATCAAACAATGATTGTATGAATATTGAAGGGGAGACTCCCTGGGGAAGATGGAATGAATGAAAGAAGAACTAGCAGCCCTAGAAGAAGAAGAAGAAGGAGAATATAGTGGGAAAGTGGAAAAAAAAAAGTGTGTGTTGAAACCTGAATACCTGGTCGCTAGATGCTAACTCAATGTGGTTCCTGTATTTAAATGAATAAGACACACAGAAGTGATGAAGAATAAAAATGTTAAAAGTAGTGGGCTAAAGGGGTCCCAAGTAGGTACGATAAAAAAATATACGTCTCAAGGAAATGTGACACCAGAAAGATCTCAAGGTATTGGCGATAAAAGTGAGTTGGAAATGAGCTTAGAAGCTAGCCCTAGACTCTCCCTGGGAATAAAGCATAATAGCCAACAAGTATCAGAGAATGTGGAGAGGAAAGAATTGGAAAGTGGACTACAAGTACCAAATAAGAAAGAGATGGCAGATATGTTTAAAAGCCTAGAAAAAACAATAAAACAAGAACTGACAATCATACAGAGTGATCTAGGCCAAATGTTATTGCGGATGGAGGAGACAGAGGAAAGAATTAAAAACCACGCCCAATTTATCTCTGGTTTAGAAAAAAGGACAAAAGATATTAGGAAAGAGCAAAAAAGACTGCTTTATAGGATGGAAGTACAGGAAAACAGGGAGAGGAGGAAGAACCTTAGGGTAAAAGGTGTTCCGGAGTCCCTAAAAGGAGAGGAAGTGAGAGACTTTGTCTGTAAAATCCTAAACTCCATAAAGACTAGACCAGAAACAGAACAGGTGAATCTGGAAGAAGTCTTTAGAATTGGAAGGATCCAACATGGAAATGGAGAAAAGAAACCCAGAGACATACAGTCAGGTCCATAAATATTGGGACATTGACACAAGTCTAACATTTTTGGCTCTATACACCACCACAATGGATTTGAAATGAAACTAACAAGATGTGCTTTAACTGCAGACTGTCAGCTTTAATTTGAGTTTATTTACATCCAAATCAGGTGAACGGTGTAGGAATTACAACAGTTTGCATATGTGCCTCCCACTTGTTAAGAGACCAAAAGTAATGGGACAGAATAATAATCATAAATCTTTCACTTTTAATATTTGGTTGCAAATCCTTTGCAGTCAATTACAGCCTGAAGTCTGGAACTCATAGACATCACCAGATGCTGGGTTTCATCCCTGGTGATGCTCTGCCAGGCCTCTACTGCAACTGTCTTCAGTTCCTGCTTGTTCTTGGGGCATTTTCCCTTCAGTTCTGTCTTCAGCAAGTGAAATGCATGCTCAATCGGATTCAGGTCAGGTGATTGACTTGGCCATTGCATAACATTCCACTTCTTTCCCTTAAAAAACTCTTTGGTTGCTTTTGCAGTATGCTTTGGATCATTGTCCATCTGCACTGTGAAGAGGCGTCGAGTGAGTTCTGAAGCATTTGGCTGAATATGAGCAGATAATATTGCCTGAAACACTTCACAATTCATCCTGCTGCTTTTGTCAGCAGTCACATCATCAATAAATACAAGAGAACCAGTTCTATTGGCAGCCATACATGCCCACGCTATGACACTACCACCACCATGCTTCACTGATGAGGTGGTATGCTTAGGATCATGAGCAGTTCCCTTCCTTCTCCATACTCTTCTCTTCCCATCACTCTGGTACAAGTTGATCTTGGTCTCATCTGTCCATAGGATGTTGTTCCAGAACTGTGAAGGCTTTTTTAGATGTCGTTTGGCAAACTCTAATCTGGCCTTCCTGTTTTTGAGGCTCACCAATGGTTTACATCTTGTGGTGAACCCTCTGTATTCACTCTGGTGAAGTCTTCTCTTGATTGTTGACTTACACACATACACCTACCTCCTGGAGAGTGTTCTTGATCTGGCCAACTCTTGTGAAGGGTGTTTTCTTCACCAGGGAAAGAATTCTTCGGTCATCCACCACAGTTGTTTTCCGTGGTCTTCTGGGACTTTTGGTGTTGCTGAGCTCACCGGTGCGTTCCTTCTTTTTAAGCATGTTCCAAACAGTTGTTTTGGCCACACCTAATGTTTTTGCTATCTCTCTGATGGGTTTGTTTTGTTTTTTCAGCCTAATGATGGCTTGCTTCACTGATAGTGACAGCTCTTTGGATCTCATCTTGAGAGTTGACAGCAACAGATTCCAAATGCAAATAGCACACTTGAAATGAACTCTGGACCTTTTATCTGCTCATTGTAATTGGGATAATGAGGGAATAACACACACCTGGCCATGGAACAGCTGAGAAGCCAATTGTCCCAATACTTTTGGTCCCTTAACAAGTGGGAGGCACATATACAAACTGTTGTAATTCCTACACCATTCACCTGATTTGGATGTAAATACCCTCAAATTAAAGCTGACAGTCTGCAGTTAAAGCACATCTTGTTAGTTTCATTTCAAATTCATTGTGGTGGTGTATAGAGCCACAAATGTTAGAATTGTGTCGATGTCCCAATATTTATGGACCTGACTGTAATTGTCCAATTCCAGAAGATGGGTGATAAAGAAGAGATATGGAGAAAGATTAAGGGAAGATCAACTATTAAATATGGAGACATAGATATACAGATATTTGCAGACTTAACATCAGAGACACTGTGGAGAAGAAGATCTCTGAAACCCCTGTTAGAGCAAATAAAAAAACAAAACGTGCACTATAGATGGGGTATTCCTGAGTGTCTAATAGGATGGAAGAATGGAGTTACAGCCTACTTGAGATTCCCTGAGGATTTAAGAGACTTTTGTGACAGACTTGATTTACAAATTATAGAGATTTCTGGTTGGGAGGAGGAGGTAGGAGACAGTGGGGCTAGAGTAAAGGAAGACTGGCAGTTAATTAGGAGAGGGAGATAGAGGAGGGAGAGGAGGGTTTTTTTTTTTTTTATTATTCGTTCGAATGAAGTACCTCTTAGTGGAACCATGCTGAGTTTATAAAATAGATAATGGGCATCTGGGGGGTGGGAGGTGGGGGAGACCGCGCATGGGTGGAGTTCAACCCTAAGGTATAAAATCTATGGAGGGATACGACCCTCAACAGATTTATAGGCAAACTACAAGCCTAAAAGGGATGGGAGGGAGGGAACTGGAGGGGGAGGGGGGAGAGGAGGTTTTTAAAACTGACATCTGGCATAAAAGAAGAGATAGAGGGAAAAGGAAGAAGAAAGGAGATGGTAAAATAGAAAGATGATAAATAAACAAAATATGGAGGAAATACAGTTTATAACTCACAATGTAAATGGGTTAAACTGCCTAGGCAAAAGATTTAGGTTATTTAGAGAACTACAGCATAGAGCGGCCTCAGTGGTATTCTTGCAGGAAACGCACCTTGAGTTAAAAAAAAACCTCAAGTTGAAATCTAGACACCACCCGGTTTGGTATTATGCAGACTCCCCAATTAAGAGAGCGAAGGGGGTGGCTATAGGATTTGCAAAAAATATTAGGTTTGAACTAGAGGATAGGAAAACCGATCCGGATGGGAGGTTTCTGTTTTTGAAAGGCAAATTGCAAGATATCGAGTGTACGCTAGCAAATATATATTGCCCTAATAGGAAACCAGAGATGTTTTTGAAAGGGGCTCTGAAGAAATTGATGGATTTTGCTAAGGGATATTTAATAGTGGCAGGAGACTTCAACCTATGTATGGAACCACAACTAGACACAACTTCTATAGTGCAGAGAGGGGGAAATAAGTCGATGAGACTATTGAAGAAGGTGATGAGAGAGAGCCAACTGGTGGATAGCTGGAGAATTGCGAATAGCAGAGACAGAGATTATACCTTTTATTCTAACGTCCAAGACATACTCCAGATTAGACTATATATTGATAGACCATCGACTCATCGAAGATTTGTCTAGTGCAAAGATAGAGGTAATGACCCTTTCGGATCACGCCCCCGTTGCATTGAAATTAAGATGGGGAGGGAGGTCGTCGGGAGGCCTAACATGGAGGCTGAACGAGGCACTTCTCATGGATCAAGATACTGAACGGAAGATTAGGGAGGAGATAGGGATATTTTTTTTGAGGAGAATGAAACGGGAGATGTATCAAGGGCTACAGTGTGGGAGGCGCATAAAGTATACATAAGAGGAATCCTAATTGCGATTGGGGCAAAGAAAAAAAGGGAAAGGAGAGAGAGGATTAGTGAGCTTCTGAAGGAAATAGCTGAGTTGGAACTCTTACATAAAAATAATATAATGAAAGAGATAGAAGAAAAAGTGATAAAAAAGAGGAAAGAACTAGAGAAAGTGTTGGAGGAAGAAAAAACGAGAATTTTTAATAAAGTCACGGGAGAAAGATATAGATGGGGAGATAGACCGGGAAAATACCTAATGAGAACTTTGAGGGAAAAAAAAAATAGGAATTATATAGACAAAATAAAAAATTCCAAGGGAGAATTAGTCCACTCAACTAAAGAAATTGCAAAGGTATTTAAAGATTACTATAGTAAACTATATAATATTACCCCCAACGATCCTACAAATAAGGTCAAAATGGTAAATGAGGAGAAAAGAAGGGAATATTTAAGAAACGCAGGACTACCAAAATTAAGTGAAGAACTATTAAACTCCTTAGAATCTGAAATCTCACAGGAAGAACTAAAAATAGCATTAAAAAGTTTTATGTCGGGAAAAAGCCCGGGCCCAGATGGGTATACTGTGAGGTACTATAAAAAATATAGTGACTTACTGTTACCTAAATTAAAGAGATATATGGATGCGTTGGGAGGAGAGATGGAGATTAGACAGGAATCCCTACTGGCCCAGGTGGTTTTGATACATAAGGAAGGTAAAGATATCTCCCAGTGCTCAAGTTATAGACCGATATCATTGCTGAACATAGATACGAAGTTGTATGCAAAGGTTCTAGCGAATAGGTTGAGGGATCTGATGCCAGAGTGGATACATGGGGATCAGGTGGGCTTTGTTAGAGGAAGGGAGGGCCGAGATAATGGGTAGAGATCCCTGATGCTCATTCAGAAAAGTTGAAAGGGAAAAAATCCAGTAGTGTTGCTCTCAATAGATGCGGAGAAGGCGTTTGACAGGGTTAACTGGAGCTTCATGATGGACATGCTAGAGGCTCTGGAACTGGGTAGTAGGATGAGGAGGTGGATTGGAAGATTGTATGAAGGACCTTCCGCGATGATAATGGTAAATGGAGAGAGATCAGAGTCTTTCGTAATGTCAAACGGAACTAGACAGGGCTGCCCACTATCCCCATTGCTGTTTGTTTTATCTCTGGAACCCCTGCTATTAACAATCAGGAAAAATATAGATATAAAGGGAATTAACGTAGGAAAGATAGAGCATAAGGTTGCCGCATTCGCGGATGACCTACTGTTCTATATTGGAAACCCTAGGATAACGCTTCCCAATCTAATGAAAACATTGAAGGAATATGGGGAATTGTCTAACCTAAAAATTAACCCGAGTAAAACAGAGATATTAAATATAAATCTTCCAAAGAGCGAAAAGGAAATGATACAGAGAGAGTTCCCCTTTTTATGGAAAGATAGAGAAATAAAATATTTGGGAGTGAAACTTACTTCTTCACAGAAAAACCTTTATAAAGCAAATTATATTCCATTGTTAAACGAGATTAGGGAGGAACTGAAGAGAATTGGAGGAGGAAATCCTTCCTGGTTAGGTCGTATTACCTTAATAAAAATGGTAATTCTCCCTAAGGTCTTGTATAAACTCCAAATGATTCCGATTAAACTCCCAGAGATATACTTTAAGACAATTAAGCAAATGGTAAGATATATATGGAAAAATAAAAAACCTAGAGTATCACATGAAGTGCTAAGTGGAAATAAAGAAAAGGGTGGGGTGGGAATGCCGGACTTCAAAAGATACTATAGAGCAGTCATCCTAGCAAGAATTTTTGATTGGAAGCACAACATAAACAGTAAAAAATTGGGTTACAATAGAAAATACACTTAGTGGAAAGGATTTGAGTGGGATTGTTTGGGTGTCAACACAGTTTAGAGAATTAGCTGAGAGCACGAGCCCATATAGGATTGTATTGAAAGAGTGGGATAGATTGCACAAACAGAGGAATTGGGATTTTAACTCACTGCTAATGCCATTAAGAAATTCAGAATTTTTCCCCCCAGGTAAAGAGGAAATTACGGGTAAATGGATTAAGAAGGAAGATGCTCAGTTGAGAGACGTAATGGAGGGGGTAAACTTAAGAACACTGGAGGATTTGAAAAGGGAAGAAGGAGGGATTTTCACCAAGATAGTAGATATGTGGAGATATAACCAATTGAAACAGTTTGTGGGGAAATTGACGAAGCCCCTTAGAATTAGAAAAGATTGGAACTTATTTGAGAAATTTTTTGAAGTTTGAGGTGACGGGAAACACAGCACTGCTAAAACATACAAAATTCTCACTGATTTAGATAGTAAGTTAAAATTAAGATATATAGAAAAATGGGAAAGGGATTTAGGGGTGGAGTGGGAGGAACACACACAAAGAAAAATATATAGAATGGTACATGGAAATGTTAGTATGCGGGAGGTGGAATTGAACTATAAATGTCTAAGTAGGTGGTATATTACTCTGATGGTAGAGCACAAGATGAGTGGTGAGAAACAACCTTGGTGTTGACGAGAGTGTGGAGGGGGGGCACAACGTATCACATATGGTGGGGATGTCCAAAAATACAAGTCTACTGGAGAAAGGTTATAAATCAAATTAGGAATATCACTGGAATTGAGATTGGTTTGGACCCTGAAATATGTCTTTTTTATATCACAGAAATATCAAGGAATAAATTTAAAGATATGGGCATAGAGTGCTATTTCATTGCAGCTAAAGGATTGATACCTAGGTTCTGGCGTAAAGTTGAAGCAACAAAGGTAGATGACTGGATAAACAGAGTGGATTAGATTGTTAGATTGGAGAAACTATACTATATACAGGAAGACAAGATGGAGGTTTATTATACAAAATGGGAGAAATGGGAGGAATTCAGAGTAAAGAAGAAAAAAGTTACTCCGTGAATAAGAATAAAGGAAAGGAGATGGGAATTGGACAGATGTCAGGGGTCTACTGAAGAGGGGGGGGAGGGAGGGGGGGTTGAGGGAAGGGGGTTAAGGGGAGAAAAGGATATGCAATAAGTGGTTTTAGAAGAAATGTGTTATGTTGTATTTTATTACTTCTTGTGATGGAAATATTTATATTGCTATATTTGAAAATGAATAAATATTTAAATAAAAAAAAAAGAAGGCAAATAGTAGGCCTAGTGGGGGGGGGGGGGGGTGGGAGGGAAAGAACATACTTAAAAGAGTATACAAAAAGTAAGTGAAATACAATTGAACTCCCTAGAAGCAGAAATTACATTAGAGGAAATAAAAACAGCGTTAAAAGGTACTGCGGTGGGGAAAAGCCTGGGTCCAGATGGATATACGGTAAAATATTATAAAAAATATAAAGAGCTGTTAATACCCAAGTTGAAGATATATATGAACGCTTTGGGAAATGAGATGGAAATAAGGGGAGAATCCTTACAGGCTAATATAGTTTTAATCCATAAGGAAGATAAAGACCCTTCGCAGTGTGCAAGTTATAGACCAATAGCGCTGCTGAATGTAGATACTAAATTGTATGCAAAGGTTTTGGCAAATAGACTGAAGGATCTGATGCTGGAGTGGATACATGGGGATCAGGTGGGGTTTGTCCCAAAAAGAGAGGGTAGAGATAACGGCTTGAGATCACTGTTGCTCATACAGGAAGGTAAAAAAGGGAAAACACCAATGGTACTGATGTCAATTGACGCTGAGAAAGCATTTGATAGAGTGAGTTGGGGATTTATGATGGATACCTTGGAAGTGTTGGGGAAAGGAGATAGAATGAGAAAGTGGATCGGAGGGTTATATAGAGGGCCTACTGCCGCTATCATGGTTAATGGAGGAAGATCGGAGCTTTTCGGGATGTTAAATGGTACAAGACAGGGATGCCCATTATCCCCACTGTTGTATGTTTTATCATTGGAGCCATTGATGTCTACAATAAGGAAGAACATAGATATAAAAGGAATATGGATAGGAGATAGAGAACATAAGGTGGCGGGTTATGCGGATGATTTGATGTTCTATGTTGGAAATCCTAGGATGTCACTTCCAAATTTAATGAAGATATTGAAGGATTATGGGGAATTATCAAATTTAAAAATTATCCAGACAAAAACCGAAATCTTAAATATAAACTTTAAAAATAGTGAAAAAATACAAGACGAATTCCCATTTGTTTGGAGAGATAAAGAATTAAAATATCTAGGGATAAAACTGTCAGCCTCAATTAAGAATCTGTATAAAGTTAATTATATTTCACTACTAAATGAGCTTAAGGAGGAGTTGAAGAGAGTGGGAGGTGGAAACCCATCCTGGATAGGTCGTATAAACTTGATAAAAATGGTAATTGTGCCCAAAGTATTATATAAATTTCAAATGATTCCAATCAAACTTCCAGAGGCATATTTTAAAGAACTTAAAAAAATGATAATAAGATACATATGGAGGAATAAAAAACCTAGAATACGCTATGAAATGTTGACTAGAGGGGGGGTGTGTCCAAGATGGCGACCGGACAAGCCGCTTAATCCAGAGCTCCCGATGGCCCGATCCTCATCCACCGCCATCCGGGTGACATCAGCTGGCAGGGGCAATCGGGAGACCCCGCCGTCTCTGTTGGGGACATCACTGAGTGGGTCCGGACGTTTTTAGCCCAGTTCCGCTGCGGCAAACTGACGTGGTCTACCAAGGCCGAGTGAAACCGCGAGACTATCCAGCTCGCGCCTGGCCGGGTGCCGGGTGCACGCAGCGCACAGTGTCAGTGCGAGGAGGGGATTACTGGACATCACCCCCCCTCGCCCGGATCAGTGACGGCTGGCTGCGGATTCCTCCGTCCTCGTTGGGAGTGTCGGCTACTCCCCATCTGTGGCAGCGGAGCGGTGAGGTTTGTCGCAGCCCGGAGAGACCGCGACCACACCCAATAGAAAACCGGGTGAGTGAGACACTCGGTGTGGAAGAGGATTGTAGGTCCTCAGCACCTTCCCACCAAGCTCAGTGGACACCTTTCCCTGACCCATCGGGGCACCCCCCTCACGAACCCAGAGGGCATCGGCCTACAGTAGGGGCCTATACAACCCCCTGCAGCAGTGAGCTGTGTGGCAGCTAGGCCCGACGCAGCTGACTCCCCTGCAAAGAATCACTAGGGGACAGCAGACGCAATACCTGCATTCCCTTAGGAGCCCAATATTCTGAGGAAGCCACAGACCCAACAGTACCAATCTCTGTCTTTCCTCTCATGCATGCTGAGGTATACACTGCGATCCCTGGTCTGTTCAGGAATATTTATCCCCCCCTTCTCTTGTAAGTTCTGGGGGTCCCAGCCTGATCCCACTGAAAATGTCTACATAATATCTTGATCCTTGTCACACGGAGGTGGGATTACGCAATCATAACACAGAGAGTAACCGTTAACATGGGGAAATCAGATAAGAAATCTGCCACTCCTCGTTCCAGATCCCCTCGTCGTCCGAATGGTCCTGCCAATCGCAGCATCCCGGAGTTATTCCGGTCTCAGACTCCGGATCACATGGAAGCTTCTTTTCCCATGTATCCCCCCTACATTCGCCTCTTAAGGAGACTCTTCCACAGTATATGAATCAAACTGCAGCTACCACAGCAGGACAACCTGAAACCTCCCCTCTCACCATAGGGGATTTGAAAGCGGTTGAATCAGATATTAAAGGGACTCTCTCCGCGGCAATAGCTGAGTTACATATCGATATGCAGGCAGTGGCTAACAGGCTTGACGCAGTAGAGGATAAAGTTATCACACAAGATCTAGCCATTCATGATATGCGCAAGCAAGTTGACACGCACACTATGCACTTGAGAGAGCTTGATCGTCACATCGAAGACCTGGATAACAGGGGAAGACGACATAATTTAAGGGTGCGTGGTGTCCCTGAGGCAATCGAATCTGCCCAACTTACCCAGGTGCTTTTAACCATCTTTAATGATCTTTTGGAAAGACCACCTGAAACTCCAATTGAAATTGAACGCCTACATAGGGCCTTGCATCCTAGAGGCAGAGACACTGACCCACCGAGAGATATAATTTGCTGTCTAGTAGATTTCCGACTTAAGGAAGAAATACTACGCAGAGCTCGGGATAAACACCACTTGCGATATCATGAAACAGAAATCAAACTATTTCAAGATCTCTCCCACCTCACCTTACAACGTAGGAAAGACCTACGCCCCTTGCTAGATCTACTTTGTTCCAAAGGAATAGCATACCGCTGGAAGTTCCCGTTTGGCCTCTCGGCAACGCATTTGGGGAGATCAGCTCTCATGAGATTTCCGGAAGATCTTACACTATTCTGTGAAACCCTGAATATCCCATTACTAGATATACCCAACTGGTCCAGTGAATCTCTTCCCTCATCGCGGTCAGCTGAAGACCCCATGGAGACGCAATTCTCTGGCCAGAGAAAGACGACGCAGAGCACCTCACCACACCTCAACCTCTCCTGTACGACGAAGGCTCATTACTGGAGATAGTTTACCAGCATCTCCTGTACATCGCAAGGCATGTCACGAATGACTCTTCTCCGTTTTTCCCTATCTATCCACCGGCGTAGCAACATTCCCCCTAATCTGAGGCCTCTTTACACAAGGACCGAATAAGTTCAGTATTTTTCTTTTAGTCCATGGTTCCTCTGTACAGTCCATCGAAAAACCACCTATGATCCTGGGGAGTGGACACTTCGGTATGTTTATCGTATCAAATCGTCATACTTCTTCTGTACACTATTTACCATTTATATATATTCGTATATTTTACATGTACCTGCTGAGGTTATTTTTGCATTGGTTTCGCGGGGTTATATGGTGATGAAGACGTGGGTTGTACCCCTGTTGGCGCTAGAGCTTACTCGCCTGGTTAGTAACGGCCTATTGTACCAACATATTAGCCCTAACAGAAAACCGATATGTAGACCTGTTTGGGATCTAGAGACGCAGGCTAATCCCCTTTGCTAGACCTACGCCTGATTCCCTGAATCCCGCTGTATTGTGAGAAGGATGCACTTAGATAAGGAATCTCTATGATCTTGCTCACTGTGTCTTAATACCAATGTTTAGTAAAATCAACTGATTCTATTTGGAGGATACGTATTTTATAATCCCTGAGATAACTCGGGAATAGCTTTCACACTCTTCTTTACTATCTTTAATGTGGCCCTTTGGGAATGCTCATACACTTTATCAGTGTAGCACGTGTAGCACTGCCCCTTGGGACAAGCTGGAATATATTATGGGTCCTGCGCTCAATAGATCCAACCCTAAGCAAACCCAATCCCTCTGGCGCAACTGGTAATGAATAGCAAATACCCCGCCAAGAAATTTGCTGACACAGGGTTAAATGAAACAAGAACAATTTTATGGAGAATGAAATGCAGTGTAGAGGGGTGGGGTTCCACTTTCAACTTCAAAACCTACTTTTCTTCTTTTATGCAATGCAGTAAATTTGGTCTGCCACTAGAGGGCTTCACAGCCAAAAATCCTTGATGGCAGAGTCGCACTTTAAGCAGAATACAACTGATATCAAACAAATAAACTTACTTATGCTCTATCAATGAAATGTATTACCCACACCGGTGTATGATTCTGCTTCTGAGGGGCGTTAGCCAAAAATCACCTCAGAGTCAGAACAGAATGCAATAAAGAGGTACCTCTAATAAAGCTACTAAGCCAGATTCCCCCACTTCAGTCCTTGTAACGGTGGAGCTCTAGTTGGTGCATGTTTAGTCCTTACAATGAAGTAAATAGCAGCTGAAGGCTTCTTTGGAGTTTCAGCTGGTGTGGGTTACATCAGATTTCACTAGGTTTCTGGGCTGAGAGGGTCCAACCTCAGTGTCTAAAAGCAACACAAAGCACCCCAAGACCAGGGGCAGTCGCAGGATGTAATCTCCCAGTATGTGTCAGTCCCCGGGGCAGACAGTCTCAATTACACTGGTGGTAAGGGGCAAAGCAGGCAGGGGGATCTGTGGCTTGCACAGGGCCCCGGATGGGTGAGATCTAGAGATGAGTGAATTATTCAAAAATTCGATTCGGCTGATTCGCCGAATTTGCGGGAGAAATTCGATTCGATGCAAATTTATTCGCCGCAAATTTAACTTATTTAAAGGGTTTCTAGGCTTCAGAGAGCCTTTATATTAGTGCAGAACACTGTACCTTTAATTTAAATGCCCTTGGAGTCTGCTGGGGAAGAGAAATAATACTGTCAGTCAGTATGACATGCAGATGAGTGCCGTCGATCTTAGAATCACCGCACACTTCACTCATTTGGGCAGTCACGGGGCACGACGAAGAAGAAGAAGAAGAATGAAAAGAAGAAGAAGAAGAATGAAAAGAAGAATGAAAAGAAGAAGAAGAAGAATGAAAAGAAGAAGAAGAAGAAGAATGAAAAGAAGAATGAGAAGAAGAATGAAAAGAAGAATGAGAAGAAGAATGAAAAGAAGAAGAAGAAGAATGAAAAGAAGAATGAAAAGAAGAAGAAGAAGAATGAAAAGAAGAATGAAAAGAAGAATGAAAAGAAGAAGAAGAAGAATGAAAAGAAGAAGAAGAATGAAAAGAAGAATGAAAAGAAGAAGAAGAAGAATGAAAAGAAGAAGAAGTAGAATGAAAAGAAGAATGAAAAGAAGAAGAAGAAGAATGAAAAGAAGAAGAATGAAAAGAAGAAGAAGAAGAATGAAAAGAAGAAGAAGAAGAATGAATAGAAGAAGAAGAAGAATGAAAAGAAGAATGAAAAGAAGAAGAAGAAGAATGAAAAGAAGAATGAAAAGAAGAAGAAGAAGAATGAAAAGAAGAAGAAGAAGAAGAAGAATGAAAAGAAGAAGAAGAAGAAGAAGAATGAAAAGAAGAAGAAGAATGAGAAGAAGAATGAAAAGAAGAAGAAGAATGAAAAGAAGAATGAAAAGAAGAAGAAGAATGAAAAGAAGAAGAAGAAGAATGAAAAGAAGAATGAAAAGAAGAAGAAGAAGAATGAAAAGAAGAAGAAGAAGAATGAAAAGAAGAATGAAAAGAAGAAGAAGAATGAAAAGAAGAAGAATGAAAAGAAGAATGAAAAGAAGAAGAATGAAAAGAAGAATGAAAAGAAGAAGAAGAATGAAAAGAAGAAGAAGAAGAATGAAAAGAAGAATGAAAAGAAGAAGAAGAAGAATGAAAAGAAGAAGAAGAAGAATGAAAAGAAGAATGAAAAGAAGAAGAAGAATGAAAAGAAGAAGAAGAATGAAAAGAAGAATGAAAAGAAGAAGAAGAAGAATGAAAAGAAGAAGAAGAAGAATGAAAAGAAGAATGAAAAGAAGAAGAAGAAGAATGAAAAGAAGAAGAAGAATGAAAAGAAGAATGAAAAGAAGAAGAAGAAGAATGAAAAGAAGAAGAAGAAGAAGAATGAAAAGAAGAAGAAGAAGAAGAATGAAAAGAAGAAGAAGAAGAAGAAGAAGAATGAAAAGAAGAAGAAGAAGAATGAAAAGAAGAATGAAAAGAAGAAGAAGAAGAATGAAAAGAAGAATGAAAAGAAGAATGAAAAGAAGAGGAATGAAAAGAAGAGGAATGAAAAGAAGAATTAAAAGAAGAAGAAGAATGAAAAGAAGAAGAATGAAAAGAAGAATGAAAAGAAGAAGAAGAATGAAAAGAAGAAGAAGAATGAAAAGAAGAAGAAAAAGAATGAAAAGAAGAATGAAAATAAGAAGAAGAATGAAAAGAAGAATGAAAAGAAGAAGAAGAAGAATGAAAAGAAGAAGAAGAATGAAAAGAAGAATGAAAAGAAGAAGAAGAAGAATGAAAAGAAGAAGAAGAAGAATGAGAAGAAGAATGAAAAGAAGAAGAAGAAGAATGAAAAGAAGAAGAAGAAGAATGAAAAGAAGAATGAAAAGAAGAAGAAGAAGAATGAAAAGAAGAAGAAGAAGAATGAAAAGAAGAATGAAAAGAAGAAGAAGAATGAAAAGAAGAAGAAGAAGAATGAAAAGAAGAATGAAAAGAAGAAGAAGAAGAATGAAAAGAAGAAGAAGAAGAATGAAAAGAAGAATGAAAAGAAGAAGAAGAAGAAGAAAAATGAAAAGAAGAAGAATGAAAAGAAGAATGAAAAGAAGAAGAAGAAGAATGAAAAGAAGAATGAAAAGAAGAAGAAGAATGAAAAGAAGAAGAAGAAGAATGAAAAGAAGAAGAAGAAGAATGAAAAGAAGAATGAAAAGAAGAATGAAAAGAAGAAGAAGAATGAAAAGAAGAAGAAGAAGAATGAAAAGAAGAAGAAGAAGAATGAAAAGAAGAAGAAGAATGAAAAGAAGAATGAAAAGAAGTAGAAGAAGAATGAAAAGAAGAAGAAGAATGAAAAGAAGAAGAAGAATGAAAAGAAGAAGAAGAATGAAAAGAAGAAGAAGAAGAATGAAAAGAAGAAGAAGAATGAAAAGAAGAAGAAGAATGAAAAGAAGAATGAAAAGAAGAAGAAGAAGAATGAAAAGAAGAAGAAGAAGAATGAAAAGAAGAATGAAAAGAAGAAGAAGAAGAAGAACGAAAAGAAGAAGAATGAAAAGAAGAAGTATTCCAGTACAGCAAAAAGTGTATCTGCAGAGAGCTCCGCTATTTCTGACAGTTCTCTGACAGTTCCTTCACATTTACAGCGGTTGAAACATTGTATCTATTTATTTCCGAATAAAAACATCTGTATCCTAAATGGAAACAAATAGATACAATGTTTCAACCGCTGTAAATGAACTGTCAGAACTGTCAGAAATAGCGAAGCTCTCTGCAGTGACACTTTTGCCGGCTGATCGGGAAAAATTTGATTCGTGCACCCGAAGTTGGCTAAAATTCGGATTCGATGCGAATCAAATTTTTCCCGATATTCGAAACGAATTCCACTTCGCCTGGTTCGATTCGCTCATCTCTAGTGAGATCCCAGCAGTGGGGTGCGGATGTCCCAGTCTATATGCAAAGTGTAAATGGTGTGTCTTACTCTCTCCAGTGGGACAGCTCACCAGACTCTGAACACACAGCAGGGTCCCTCTATCCGCGCTGAGTGCTGTAGTGCCTCCTCCTCTGCTTGGACGGGCTCCACGTGTCCCTGTCTTTTCTCCAGCCTCGTGTCTCTCTGTTCTCCCCTTCACTTCCTGCTTCCTCCCCTTCCCAGCGTCCTTTGCTGAGAAGTGGATGAGTCATGAGCTTGGCAGAATGCCCAGATTTTACAATAGGGGAGGGAAAGGGAGGGCCGACTGCAGAACGTGTGATTCCTTCTGAATTCCCTTGTACAAGGAGCCTGCTACACACGCTTTCCTCCATACTCATCATTGAGCTCTGATATATATGTATGAATATCTGTGTCAAATAGACACTATATTAATATTCTGCTCCCGCAACTCCCTCACTCTCCTTACAATATTTTTTCTCCCACATAGTATTCCGAACTCTTTCACATGCATCGTAGTATCGGGCATGTTACATACCCTCTACTCATTCACGGACCAGGTGGTGTCTCAGCTATAAGATATGGGACCTCCATATTTGATGTTCACGTTTATGGTTCATTTCGTTGTTGTGTTAAGTTTTGACCTATACTATTATTCAATTTGATCCATGCTCACATTGGGCCACGGATTCTGAATGCCCTCTTTTCAATGGCCTGCCACTGATTGGTAGGTGTGGGGGTGTCCAGCATTCATTAGTAGTGACCTGCTGTATAGCATAAGATCCCTCGGTTGGGACCTATATTTACATTGTTCTTGGAAAACAGTTCAATGGAATAGATGGCCTATGGCCTACATCCCGGAATATTTATATGTTATATTATTGCTGTTTCCTTGCAGTGTTTTGCATAAAGTTGGTATTCTTAATCGAAACTGATACAGTTTATGAAGACATTCTTACATTGGCACGACTGTTAGCTATACATGGTTCGAAGTCAGTTACAGGAAATGACTAATTACTTATTACATTCCGTTTAACTTGTGATCGTATAGTATTTTAGAGGTATGAGGATGCTACATTCTATTGAGTAGCACAGTCTCAGTGTCTGTCCAAATCAATATTTTATACATTCAACCACATAGGAACTTTCCTTTAGAACATACCTCCTTCACACCCTTTATTGTGCATCCCCGCCTGTGAGTCTTGCTATTGGCCCTCATGCTCATCCACAATATCTTAGCTCTTACATCTTTGCACATACTATTTTCCACCCACCTCCCTTCCCCGATAAGAATGTATTACCTCTCGGTATAAATTAGCTACTTCCCACATATCTCTGTGTGTCAAGGCAACCTTATGTTGGACTAATTCCTTTGTATACCTCTCGTTTGAGAGAATAAGTCCTTCTTACGATTATACTATAAACTCACAATACGGCCGTCTCTGGGTTCGACACATCTCCAAGTGCAATTTTATATTCCAGTACTCAGTTTTACATACGACCACTGCATTAGAGCTTTAATAAGAGATAGAGTAGCTGGACTACATCTTCTCTGGAGTTTAGTTTGCAATGGAAGTTGAAGGAACATATATCAACACATATATACAGTGGGGATCGAAAGTTTGGGCACCCCAGCTAAAAATTTGTATTAATGTGCATAAAGAAGCCAAGGAAAGATGGAAAAATCTCCAAAAGGCATCAAATTACAGATTAGACATTCTTATAATATGTCAACAAAAGTTAGATTTTATTTCCATCATTTACACTTTCAAAATAACAGAAAACAAAAAAATGGCATCTGCAAAAGTTTGGGCACCCTGCAGAGTTAATATCTTGTACTGCCCCCTTTGGCAAGTATCACAGCTTGTAAACGCTTTTTGTAGCCAGCCAAGAGTCTTTCAGTTCTTGTTTGAGGTATCTTTGCCCATTCTTCCTTACAAAAGTCTTCCAGTGCTTTGAGATTTCTGGGCTGTCTGTCACGCACTGCTCTTTTAAGGTCTATCCGTAGATTTTCAATTATGTTGAGGTCAGGAGATTGTGAAGGCCATGGCAAAACCTTCAGTTTACGCCTCTTGATGTAATCCCCCGTGGATTTTGAGATGTGTTTAGGATCATTATCCATTTGTAGAAGCCATCCTCTCTTTACCTTCAGCTTTTTCACAGATGGCATCAAGTTACCATCCAAAATTTGCTGAAATTTTATTGAATCCATTTTTCCTTCTACTCTTGAGATGTTCCCTGTGCCAATGGCTGCAACACAACCCCAAAGCATGATTGATCCAACCCCATGCTTAACAGTTGGACAGAGGTTCTTTTCATTCAATTCTGTGCCCCTTCTTCTCCAAACGTACCTTTGCTCATTCCGGCCAAAAAGTTAAATTTTAACCTCATCGGTCCAGAGAACTTGTTTCCAAAATGCATCAGGCTTGTCTATATGTTCATTTGCAAAGTTCAAACGATGATTTTTGTGGTGAGGACGTAGAAGAGGTTTTCTTCTGATGACTCTTCCATGAAGACCATATTTGTACAAGTATCTCTTTATAGTGGAATAGTGTACCACAACTCCAGTGTCTGCCAGATCTTTCTGGAGGGATCGTGCAGTCAAACGTGGGTTTTGAATTGTTTTTCTCACAATCCTGCGAGCTGTTCTGTCTGATATTTTTCTTGGTCTTCCAGATCTTGCTTTAACTTCCACTGTTCCTGATGACTGCCATTTCCTAATTACATTCCGAACAGAGGATATTGACATCTGAAAACGCTTTGCTATCTTCTTATAGCGTTCTCCAGCTTTGTGAGCGTCAACTATTTTCAGTTTCAGTTTTCTAGACAACTGCTTAGAAGAACCCATGGTGCTGATTGTTGGGGCAAGGTCAGATGAGTCTGGGCATTTAAAACCTTTGAGATTGACATCACCTGGTCTTCCCAGACGATGATTGAGAACAATCCATGACACTGGCAGGTCTCAGCTTGGCAAAGGGGGCAGTGCATGCTATAAATTCTGCAGGGTGCCCAAACTTTTGCAGACGCCATTTTTTTGTTTTCTGTTATTTTGAAAGTGTAAATGATGGAAATAAAATCTAACTTTTGTTGACATATTATAAGAATGTCTAATCTGTAATTTGATGCCTTTTGGAGATCTTTCCATCTTTCCTTGGCTTCTTTATGCACATTAATACAAATTTTTAGCTGGGGTGCCCAAACTTTCGATCCCCACTGTATATGGGTTTATATGAGACACGCCTAACACTTCTTCTATTCTCTGTCTAATTCTTTATATCTTCTTCTATATAATTACTATCTCTATTTCTACCTCTACACGACCCTGTTCTAGTTCCCCCCCCCCTTAACATAAATCCCCCCCCCCTTTTTTTCCCCTCTTCCCGATACCCATTTGGTGCACCGATAGACTTTGAACAGTTCTTTCTGGTATACAGCATAATGGCTATCAACCACACATCTACACGTTCAGTCCCCACGCTCTCCGTGGTCTCTCTTAACGCTAGGGGCTTAAATATACCTGATAAACGATCGCAACTTCTAACATATATGAAAAACCTTCGAGCAGATGTGGTCTTTATCCAAGAAACTCACTTTCGAGCGGATCACATACCTAGATTTTCGAATGCTAATTACCCAACGGTATATCATGCAGTCAACATGGAGGTGAAAGCAAAAGGTGTATCTATTTTACTTTCTAAACAGCTCCCGTTTAAAGTCACTGAGTCTCTCGAGGACCCTGAGGGGAGGTTTCTCTTTCTCAAAGGCACCTTCTCTAATAAGCCACTTACTCTAGCCAACATTTACAGTCCCAATACCGCACAAGTATGCTTTTTTCGTAAAATCTCCAAATTACTTGCTACATTTCAATCAGGTATTCTGATTCTTGGAGGTGATTTTAATGTAGCTTTGAACCCGTTGGAAGACACTTCAACTGGTTTTTCCTCTAAACCTTTCAAAGCACTTAAACAGATTAAACTCGAGCTAAATGACCTTCTTCTTCATGATACCTGGCGCACCCTCCACCCTAAGGACAAAGACTACACCTTTTATTCCGCACCACACAAACGCCATTCCAGAATCGACTATTTTTTTCTCTCACAAAAAGATTTACATACATTGAAATCTGCTTCGATCGAACCAATGATTCTATCTGATCACCACCCAATTATGATGACTTTACAATTCCCGGATACACCAGCCACGTCCAAAACGTGGAGATTAGATCCCTTCCTTCTTACAAACTCATCTGTCACCCTCCAGATCCATGATTCTTTGATCAACTATTTTAAAGAAAACACATCCCTGGAAACGACCCCTCTCATACAGTGGGAAGCACACAAATGTGTAACACGTGGACTTCTAATGTCTATCTCCGCTTCGCGAAAACGTCTAGCTCAAGCATCTTTTACCTCCTTATTGCAAAAAGTGCGTGCACTTGAATGCACGCATAAACGCTCTAGAGCCATGGAATCTGCAACAGAACTAGATCAGGCGCGAAAACAACTCCAAGATGTTGTGGACAAGAAAGCCAAACGTTATTTTATTCTACAACAAAAACTTTCTTATGAACATGGAAATAAGAGTGGCAGGTTTCTAGCCCGGGCCTTGCAATCTAAAAGGGCAGCTCGGCACATCTATCAGCTCACTTCCAAGCTGGGACGCTTACTGAAAACATCAACGAATATTGCAGCTGAATTTGAGAAATATTATTCCACTCTATACAATTTACCCATGCCATCTAAACCGACAGGAGACACTAGGCCACGTAAGACAATTATTCAGACCTTCCTGACCCAATATCTTCCAAACTCTATTTCTAGATCACAAGCGAAAGACTTAAATGGAGTTTTGACCCTGACGGAACTACAACAAGCCATTACACAACTGAAACCTCGTAAAAGCCCAGGTCCGGACGGATTTATCACTTCATACTACAAGACTTTCATTGACATCCTAGCGCAGTCATTTCTACAGGCCTTCAATACTTTAGATACACCGGGGCAGTCCTTGCGCTATCTCTCTGAGGCTCATATTATGGTTATACCAAAAGAGAATAAAGACCACACCTCCCCAGCGAACTACCGTCCGATCTCTTTATTGAAAGTTGATTTAAAGATCTTTGCCAAAATCTTGGCTAATCGTCTATTATGTATCATAGATCCCATCGTATCAACGGACCAGGTGGGCTTTGTACCAGGGAGAGAGGCTAGAGATAATACCATAAGGGCCATAAATATTCATCATTGGTTAACTCAAAATCAACGATCGGGCTTCTTTTTATCTTTAGATGCCGAGAAGGCCTTTGACAGACTAGCGTGGGACTACATGGAGAAAGTTCTGCTTGGCCTTGGACTGCCTCCGCGTTTTCTGGCATTTATTATGTCTTTATATACAACTCCCACAGCTAAAGTGCAAGTTAATGGTCTTCTTTTGGACTCCTTTTCGATAGGCAATGGGACCAGACAGGGATGTCCATTACCCCCCCCCCCCCTCCTATTTATTCTGACACTGGAACCTTTGTTGAATTGCATCAAACAGAATGACAATATCATGGGGATTCTGATCAATGGCAAAATTCATAAGATAAGCTTTTGCTGATGACATATTACTTTTCCTAACAGACCCACATATCACTTTACCTAATCTGCTACAAGAATTCAACTTGTTTCAGTATCTGGCTAACTTCAAAATCAACTTTTCTAAATCCCAAGCCCTTGATGTCTCCTTGACCCAAGATGTGATTAGACAAGCGAAATCAAACTTTCCTTTTACCTGGCAGTCGGAGGCGATCACGTATTTGGGAATCCAATTACCAACTCACCTAAAGGAACTCTACGATAAAAACTTCTTACCCCTCTTGCGTAATATCTCCAAAGACCTTCAGACTTGGAACAAACCTTGGTTCTCCTGGTTTGGTAGAGCAGCCATCCTCAAAATGAACATGCTTCCTAGAATATTGTATCTACTGCAAACAATACCGATTAAATTACCGAATTCTTTCTTTGCATCTTATAAAACACTCTGTACCTCCTTTCTTTGGTATAATAAACACCCAAGAATTAGCTTTGCACAACTTACCATGCCCAAGAAGGGTGGAGGTATTGGATTACCTGATATTGCCTGCTACTACAGGGCTTGTCACCTAGCAAGGGTAGTAGATTGGACCACGAACTACAATCGTAAGGTTTGGGTTGGTGTGGAGTCGGATTTCTCGAAGATACCGCTTGCCTCTTCCCCTTGGCTGAAATACTCTCACATTCCTTCTGAGTTTTGGGAACACCCTCTTGTAGGTCCCACTTTAGGCTGTTGCCATCAGTTGTTCCAGAAAAAAGAGCTCTCTTCCTCCCCGGGCCCTCTAACTCTGATCAAAATGAATCCGGACTTTCTACCGGGTACATCCCAGGCCTTCTTCGCCGGATATAACCATCCAGATAATCTGACAGTACATCAACTTTTCAAAGATACTAAGTTCTTATCTAGAGAGGACATTACGAAGATATTGCCATCCCTGAGCCTAACGCCATGGATGTTTAGACAACTTCATCACTTTATACAAAGCTCCCCGCATTTAAAAGATTATTCAAGGCCACTTACCCCATATGAGAAACTTTGCTTTACGGACTCCCCTCAGAGACATGTTATATCCAAGATTTGTTCCTATCTTGATACCGCCATCATGTCTCAATCGCGGAAGGCTTGTGAGGCTTGGTTGCGCGATCTACAAATACCTTTGTCACCTGAAGACTGGGATCACATTTATGATCACATGCATACAGGCTCCATATGTGTCTCCACGCAAGAAAGCAATTATAAATTATATTCTAGATCAGGGGTGGGCAAACTTTTTGACTTGAGGGCCGCAATGGGTTCATATATTGGACCCGGGGGCCGGACCAAGAGTAGATGAATGATGTGTATGTGTCATCCATAGTAAGTATAGTAATATTCCCCCATAGTAAGCATAGTAATTAATCCCCCATATAGTAATTCATCCCCCATAGTAATTCATCCCCCATATAGTAATTCATCCCCCCATAGTAATTCACCCCCCCATAGTAATTCATCCCCCATAGTAATTCATAACCCCATAGTAATTCATCCCCCATATAGTAATTCATCCCCCATAGTAATTCATCCCCCATATAGTAATTCAGCCCCCATAGTAATTCATCCCCCATAGTAATTCATCCCCCATAGTAATTCATACCCCCATAGTAATTCATCCCCCCTATAGTAATTCATCCCCCCTATAGTAATTCATCCCCCATAGTAATTCACCCCCCATATAGTAATTCATCCCCCATATAGTAATTCACCCCCCATATAGTAATTCATCCCCCATATAGTAATTCATCCCCCATAGTAATTCATCCCCATATAGTAATTCATCCCCCATATAGTAATTCATCCCCCATAGTAATTCATCCCCCATATAGTAATTCATCCCCCATATAGTAATTCATCCCCCATATAGTAATTCACCCCCCCATAGTAATTCATCCCCCCTATAGTAATTCATTCCCCATATAGTAATTCATCCCCCATATAGTAATTCATCCCCCATATAGTAATTCATCCCCCATATAGTGATTCATCCCCCATAGTAATTAATCCCCCATATAGTAATTCATCCCCCATAGTAATTCATCCCCCATATAGTAATTCATCCCCCATAGTAATTCATCCCCCCTATAGTAATTCATCCCCCATAGTAATTCATCCCTCATATAGTAATTAATCCCCCATAGTAATTCATCCCCCATAGTAATTCATCCCCCCTATAGTAATTCATCCCCCCTATAGTAATTCATCCCCCATATAGTAATTTATCCCCCATATAGTAATTCATCCCCCATAGTAATTCATCCCCCATAGTAATTAATCCCCCATATAGTAATTCATCCCCCATAGTAATTCATCCCCCATATAGTAATTCATCCCCCATATAGTAATTAATCCCCCATATAGTAATTCATCCCCCATAGTAATTCATCCCCCATATAGTAATTCATCCCCCATAGTAATTCATCCCCCCTATAGTAATTCATCCCCCATAGTAATTCATCCCTCATATAGTAATTAATCCCCCATAGTAATTCATCCCCCATAGTAATTCATCCCCCATATAGTAATTCATCCCCCCTAGAGTAATTCATCCCCCATATAGTAATTCATTCCCCATATTAATTCATCCCCCAAGTCCCCCCTGTGTCAATTCCCTTACCTTTGCTCCGCGCGTTCCTCTCGCCGTGTTCCCACGCCGTTCCGGTGTAGCATGAAAATCTGTCTCCTATGAGGATCTGTCCCCCTCAACGTATCTGCGCATGTGCGAGTTTCAGGCATTAGCAGCCGATCGGCGATCTCTGGCACATGCGCAGATACGTCGAGGGGGACAGATCCTCATAGGAGACAGATTTTCATGCTACACCGGTCTTCAGGGCGGACTGTGAGAGGAGCCTAGCTCCGCGGGCCGGATTAAAAGGTCCGCCGGGCCGTATACGGCCCGTGGGCCGTAGTTTGCCCATTGCTGTTCTAGACGGTACAGAGTTCCATCCCTACTTCATAAATTTGATCCTAACGTTTCGGATTTGTTCTGGAGATGTCGACAGGCAACGGGTACACTCCTACATATATGGTGGGATTGTCCCCTGCTGCAGCCCTTTTGGAGAAAAGTGCGAGACCTAGTCTCACAAGTAACCACGTACACCCTAGACTTCACCCCAGCACAATTTTTACTCCACCACTCCTCACTTCCTTTTCGGACTTATCATATGATAAACACGGCAAAACAGTGTATTCCTGTCCACTGGCGATCAGAACATGTTCCCACTGTGTGAGAGTGGTTTCTGAGGGTCATCAGGATTGCGGAGATGGAGGAACTGATTTCAGTGGCAAGGGAGCACCCCGAGAGATTCAGGAAGACTTGGGCTTGTTGGAAACACTTTCAATCCACCAATATATATAATCTTTCTATGAATAACTTGAGACGAGATTTAGGGGCACGAACAACCTGTAAAGCTCTCACCCCCAGAATTGCTCCATGGACTGAGCCTAACCGGACTGTATCTTAAATCAAAGGAATGATATACGTTAGTTTGACTAATGTACCATGATATGATTGGTTTCACAGCCACTACTTAATAATTGACAACCCCCCCCTTTTTTTTTTTTCTCTCCCTCCCCTCTATGACATTATCTTTCCTGTCTCTTTTCATCTGATGCGCCCTTCTCTTTTCTTTTCCTTCTTTCCTTCACACCTTTTTCTTACCCAACTGACTATATCTCTTATAAGGGATGGAGTGTCCTCTCGCATATAGGTGTGCTTGTCCTTTATAAAAAGAAACCTACATTTCCCGGATACGGACACATACGAAATGCACACCTTTAAATGATATTGTTGTCCTATGCTTCATTGTCCTATTATCTGAGCACTCCCTACTCAATAGATCAGCATCCATTCTAATTTTCTAGACTACCAATTATAATCAATACTTTACTGGTTTATATCGTTCACCTGTTATAATGTGTTATTTTGCTTTAGAACGATTCACACTTCAAATGAATATCTGATGACCCATCTGCGTTACAGGAGAATAGGCCAGATGTAAATACGCGGACTGTGCTCCGTATCTGTATATGACCTGATATGCCTTTTACTTCAATAAATACTTTTTTGGAAAAAAATGTTGACTAGAAGTAAAGAAAGAGGTGGTTTGGGTGTACCAGATTTTAAGAGATATTATAAAGCTGTGATAATTGCGAGAATCTTTGATTGGACTCATAATCCAGAGAAAAGTTGGGTCAAAATTGAAAATACACTGTGGAAAAAATTTAAGTAAGATTATATGGGTGCCCGCACAATAAAGGGGATTAGATGATGATAACACAAGTATGTACACTTTTAACGTTTTAAGAGTTTGGGAAATGTTACACAGACAAAAGGGATGGGTTTTTAATTCACAGTTAATGCCACTAAGGAACACAGAATATTTTACCCCTGGGCAGGAAAACATCGCAGGGAAATGGATTATAAAACAGGAGGCACAATTGAGAGATATAATGGTTGGGGAGGAATTAGGATCATATAGAGAGCTGGAGAAAAAAAAGGGAGAAGTTTTCAATAGAATGGACAGATTACGATACTACCAACTGAAACATTTCTTTGAGAGTCTCCCAAAGCCTATGAGAACTAGAAAAGAGTGGAATCCATTGGAAAGATTGTTAGAAGCATGGGGAGATGGGAGACACGGAATTGCAAAAATATATAAGATATTAATTGAATTAGACACTGACACAAAATTAATATACATAGAGAAATGGGAAAGAGATATGGGAAGGGAAAAAGATGAGGAGGAGCAAAAGAAAATGTTTAGATTAATTCACTAAAATATTAGTATGCGGGAGGTGGAAATAAATTAAAAGTGTTTGGTGAGATGGCACATTACACCTAATATAGAGCATAAATTGAATGGGGAGATTTCACTATAATGTTGGAGAGGTTTTGGAGAGGTGGGCACGTGGTATCATATATGGTGGGAGTGTCCAAGAATACAGGTGTTTTGGCGGAAAATAGTTTATCTAGTAAGGAAAATCACTAAAATTAATATTGGATTAGACCCAGAGCTATGTCTTCTCCATATCACAGAGCTTCCAATGAAATTATATAAGGTTTTGGGGATATGGCACTATTTGAGTGCAGCGAAGAGCTTGATATCTAGGTTTTGGAAAACAAAGGAGGTGCCAACAGATTGAATT
Organism: Staurois parvus; assembly: GCF_062004578.1. Lineage (NCBI taxonomy): Eukaryota > Metazoa > Chordata > Amphibia > Anura > Ranidae > Staurois > Staurois parvus. The sequence goes on along the minus strand of NW_028318992.1, from coordinate 1,098,523 downwards.
GGATGCGCAGAATGAATCAGATCTGCGGGACAGAAAAATTGTATTATATGCATGTAGATAAGATGGAGATGTATAATACAAAGTGGAAAAAATGGGAAGACTATAGAGAAAAAGTGAAATATATGAGGATAAAATACCCCTTGAAATGGATTTTAGAAATAATAGAAATGTATGGCGTAAAGGAGAAGAGAGAAAACGCAGAGTGGGAGGGGGGAAGGGAAGGGGTGGGGGTGGGAGGGGGAATGAAGGGGGGGAAGAGGGAAGGATGAGGTGAGGGATTTAAATAACTTATGCTAACAGGAAGATATTGTTTGAATGTCTTTTTCATAGAAATGCGATTGTGATTTGGATTGATAAATTAATAAATATTTATAATAAAAAAAAAATAAAGAGATTTATTGAGAAGGGATATAATGAAGCCTTTTTGAATAAAGAGAGAGATCTAGTAAAATTTTAAAACAGAGATTATTAGAGAGAAAAAAGGTTGATAAAAATTATAAAGGAGTTATGTTTATCACTGATTTCAATGCCCAATACAAAGATATAGAAAAAATGTTTAAAAAATATTGGCCTATACTAATGAGAGATGAAGTTTTGAAGAATATTATTCCAAATAAACCGAATTTTGTGTATAGAAAAAAAAAGTTTGTTTCCTGGTTTAGAAGGATTTCACTATTGTAATAAATGTAAGGCCTGTAAAAATACTTCCAAAAAGAGAAATAGAGTAGGGAAACATTTCAGATCCACTTCAACTAGTCAGGAATATAAAATTAAATCATTAATATCTTGTGAATCTACGCATGTGGTATACATTTTGGAATGTCCTTGTCATTTCCAGTACGTTGGAAGAACAGTTAGAGCTTTAAAAACAAGAACTGGAGAGTATATAAATTAATATTAAAAAGGATTTGACAAACATAGTGTATATAAACACTTCAAACTGTATCATGATTGTAATCCAAATTTGCTGACCTTTTGGGGTATTGATAAAATTGACCAACATTGGAGAGGGAATGATATTTTAACCACTTCCTGTCCGGACACTTTTACCCCCTTCCTGTCCAGGGCAATTTTCCGCTTTCAGCGCTATCACACTTTGAATGACAATTGCGCGGTCATGCAATACTGTACCCATATGAATTTTTTACCATTTTTTTGAGACAGATAAAGTTTTATTTTGGTGGTATTTATTCACCGCTGGGATTTTTATTTTTTTTACTATGTAAATGAAAATGTCCAAAAAGTTTGAAAAAAAGTGTTTTTTTTCTTGTTCAAACATTTTTATTAACAAAAGAGAAACTTTAACAACATAATCAAGGAGACAATGTAGATATACAGTGGACATTGAAGAGGCAATAGGACATTGAAGAAAAATGAATAAGGATCACATTACAGATGTCTATATAATTCAAGCAAAAGCAAGAACATAAGAGTCGACAATAGATGACATTATCGTCCCAGCCAATCCAAGTAACGTCACCTAAGTGCATTTAAGAAGTAGGGGGAAGTTTGGAGGGGGATCAGACGGGGGAGGAAGGGAGGGTATGGGAAAAAAAAAAACAAGAACGATGACTTCCATGAACAATCAACTAGTTTACAGCAGACTCCACGAGTTGCCCACGAAGGACAATTGACAGTATTCCGGGCGCACAGTATAAAAATCAAGGGAGAAGGAGTGATTCATCAAAATTAGGTGGGAGGAAGCGCTCTACCCAGGGGTTCCATATGTGCAAAAATTTAGGGATCATGTCAAGAATTGTGGCCTCCACCTTTGCATATATCATGGCTTGTGTTGTTCTGGGGGATTTCCAGGATTTTGCTATAACCTGCTTAGCCGCCGTTGTAACTTGCATAAGGAGCTTGAACTGTGAGTTGCAGACGCTAGGGGGGCACTGATTGAGTAGGGCTGTTGTTGGATCAGGTATTAAAGTGATAGCGCTAAGTGTAGATAGCATGGTGAAAATTTCATCCCAAAAGACCCAGGCCACTGGGCAATCCCACCACATATGGTAATGTGTCCCTAAGTCTGTACAGCCTCTAAAACAGTTGGGCGAGTAATCAGGGGTAAATTTTGCGATTCTCGCTGGGACCAGGTACCAGCGGGTTAAAACTTTGTAATTCGTTTCCAATGCTACAATGTTCTGCGAAGATGATTTTGTGTTAGCCCAAATGTGATCCTAGTCAGATGGGTCGAGTTTCCTGCCCAAATCCACTTCCCACTTATGGGTATACAGAGGGGGGGACGTGGTAATCGAAGTAGTGAAGAGTGAATATAAGCAAGAAATAAGCCCACGTCTTTGTAGCACGCTCGTTCGAAGAAAGACATATCATCTGGCCGTTTTGTAGTAGTAGCGTAGGGAGCATAAAAGTGTTGTAGCTGTAAGTATCGGAATATCTCGGAAGCTGGGAGGCCATGTGTTTCCCGCAGCGAGGCAAAGGATTTAAATTTATTCCTCTGCAGAAAATGATGCGTGCAGAGCAAATTAGAAGAGGACCAGGCTTTGAATAAAAGGGGCGTCTGCCAGGCCAGGGGAAAAGCTGGGTTTCGTAAAAACGAGAGCAGCGGATTATGTAGCGATTGGAGGGGATATCGGGTTTTCAGTTTATCCCATAGGGATAAAAAGCGAGAAGTGATGGGGTTGGTTATAGAGCGGCGGTCTATAGGCCTCAACCAGAGTAAGTTAGCTGTAGATAAGGGGTCACATTCTATCGATTCAAGTGCAACCCATTGAGGGATTTCAAAGGTTGCATGGTACTTGGGTAATTGGGCTAAATGCGCTGCTTGATAGTATTTGCTGATGTCAGGCAGGCCTAGACCACCATTGAGCTTAGGACGGTATAGGGTGGAGCGAGGTATATGAGGACGAGTATTACCCCATACATAGGAAAAAATGCGACGCTGTAGTGTGCGGAGGTAGTAAGGGGGGACTGGGACTGGAAGGACTCTAAATAGATATAGAATTTTTGGGAGGATTGACATCTTGATAACTGCTATTCTGCCTAGCCATGCGAGGGGTAAGGAAGACCATTTGGTCAAAAGGGCAGAAAGATGGTTTAGCATCGGAAGATAGTTAGCTGCGTAAAGGTCTGATAACTTAGGGGTCAGTTTAATACCCAAGAATGGGATATGGCAGCGCGACCAAGGGAATGGTAAAATCTGCTTTAGGTGCGTCAACTCTAAAGGGGGGAGAGAGATGTTGAGTGCTGTTGATTTATTAGGGTTTATTAGTAAGCCAGAGAGCGAGCCAAACGCCTCTAGAAGCCGGAGTAGAGAAGGAGTGGAATTCAATGGGGATGAGAGAAAGAGCAAGACGTCATCCGCGAAGAGACATAACTTATGATGCGTGCCTCCTATCTCAAGTCCCCTGATATCCGGGTTAGCTCTAATTAAGAGGGCCAGAGGCTCTATAGCCAGGGCAAAGAGCAAAGGGGACAGAGGGCAGCCTTGTCTCGTGCCTCTGGAGATCGGGAACTGAGCTGACCTGTGTCCCAGATACCTAATTCTGGCCGAGGGCTCTCGATATAACGAGAAGATCCAGGTTAAGAAATGTGGGCCAAAACCCCAACGACGCAATATATAGCTGAGATATGGCCATGAGACTGTATCAAATGCTTTCCAGATATCTAGGGACAGGAAACAGGCAGGAATATTGCGAGACCTAGCTAAGTTAGCCAAAAGAGATGCACGTCTGATGTTATCTCCCGCTTGCCTAGTTGGAATAAAGTTAAGACGTGAAGAGAGGATTTTAGCTAACAGTTTAACGTCAATGTTGAGGAGAGAGATTGGCCTATAGTTGGACCACTGCGTATCGTCAGAATTCGGCTTTGGGATCATTGAAATGTTCGCTTGTACTGTATCATGATTAAAAATGTGGCCAGACAGTAAAACATTAAAGGCAATAATGAGGATCGGTGTAAGGAGGTGAGCAAATTTCTTGTAATACGTGGCTGAGAAGCCATCTGGCCCTAGGCGATTACGTAGTTTTAAATTTTTAATAGCATCTAGGGTTTCGGCTAGGGAAATGGGTCGCTCAAGTGTCTCCAACTGGCACTCTGAAAGTTTTGGGAAGGACACGGGGGTCAGAAGGGCATCTGCTTGCGTGGGGTCAAAAGGTGTGGAAGAGGAATAAAGCTGTGACAGGTGTTTATGGAAAATCTGTAAAATGTGTTCTGGGTTACTAGTGAGGTTGCCAGAAGAGGTGCGTATCCGGATAGGTCTAGTAAGTTGGTCAAGCCTACGAAGTGAAAGGGCCAGGAATGTATTGGGTTTATTCGCCTTGGTATAATATTTGTGTCTGGATCGACGGAGCGAGAGTTCAGCTTGATCTGTGAGAAAAAGATCTAGAGCCAATCTAGAACGTTTCAGGGTCTCACGATTGGCAGGCGTAGGAGCCGCCTGGAAGGCTTGATGGGAACGATCATAGGTTTGCTCTAGTGTGAGGCGTTGCTGCCTTTTGCTTTTATTTAAGAAGGATGCTTTGCTAATGCAAAACCCTCGCAGAACCGGTTTGTGCGCTTCCCATAACAGGAGAGGAGAAATATCAGGCGATTGGTTAAGAGAAAAGTAGTCTTTAAGGGCTGCTTCGATTTCTAGACAGTGAGCTGGGTTTGCAAGCAGGTTATCATTAATAATCCAAGAGGGTTCAGCGGGGGATGGGGCCAAGGAGGTCATAGCCGTGAATACAGCACAATGATCAGACCAAGGCATTGGAATTATTTCAGAAGTCAGGAGCCGGGGGGTAGAGGCGGTGGTAAGGAAAATATGATCTATCCTGGAGAATAACTGGTGGGGGTGAGAATAGAAGGTGTATTGGCGTTTCACCGGATTGAGTTCTCGCCATGTATCTATCAAGGAGTAACGGTGTAGAATGGCTTGGAAAGTTTGTTTAGAGGCAGGGGCAGAAGATGGTTGAGGGGATTTATCGAGGAAGGGATATACTACACTATTAGAGTCTCCGCTAACAATTAAAGTTCCGCGCTTATGGTGGTCTATAGTCGAGAGTATGTGGGAAAGGAATGGTAAAGGGTCTTGGTTTGGAGCATAGTATGCAGCAATGGTGACATCTATGTCCAAGAGTTGCCCAACTAAGAGGAGGTAACGACCCTCCGGGTCTTTAATTTTGGTGACTAGCGTGAAGGGTGTTGTGCGATGAAAGGCTATCAGTACCCCCCTGCGTTTGGTGGCAGCAGAGGCTGTATAGACCTGGGCATATCGGGGGCCAAAAAACTTAGGAGTGGAGTTGGGAGTGAAGTGTGTTTCCTGTAGACAAACCACGTGAGCTTTAAGCGTAGCAAAGGTTCGGAAGGCCTTATTACGTTTCTGTGGGATGTTGAGGCCCTGCACATTCAGGGTGAGGATATTTAACGAACCCATGAGGAGAGCGTATAATGGTTAGGATAGTCTGTCACTACTTCCCAAGGTGGAGCCTGACGGGGGATGAGGGCATTGTGGGGTGCGTTGTGTAGAGTCTTGAAGTCATGTTGGAGGGAGGGAGGAGGGGCACGATACGGGAGAGGAAACAGGAAAAAAGGGGTGTAATAGGCCATTTAAGGCCTAAAAGATGGGTTCCCAAGGACACCCTGAGTCAGGGTGGGCTAGGAAACAATAGTAGCCCAAGCGTTATTAAATAACCAATAACACAGGGGCTAGGTTGGAGTGTGCAGGTACACGGTCCGTGAGGATGACAGCAATTTGATTGATAAAAGGTGGCGAGGTCCCGGTAGAAAAAAAACAGGTACATAAAGAAAATACATTCATGAAGATCACGCTATCCCAAACTCAGACGGCATAAGCAGTATCAGTGAGACATCCTAGGGGAAGGGTGAGGCGTCGCATGCCGTCAGAGCCTAGGCTCTCAAACAAACTAACTAAGGGAGAGAGGATATCAACGGTATTAACCTCAATAACAGTAGTGATAGTCAAAGGAGTACACCGTTTGGTGTATGTGGCTACAATAAAGTGGAGAGAAGAAGGATAAACATGAGACACAGTTCAGTCCATGGTATCTTGTGTAGATAGACCCGGAGATGAAAAGCGGCTTCGTTTGTGGAGGTTGAGTGGGCCTTCAGTAGCACGTGTGGGAAGGGACTTCCACGGCGAGCAGGACATGGACCTCCTCTTGGCGCTTTCTGAAGGTGTCGCTGAGGAATGCAGTTGTAAGATCTGCAGGGTGTCTAGTAGGTCTTCTGGAGTCTTACAGGTGTAATCTCGGGATTGGTATCTGAATCGCACTGCAAAGGGGAAGCTCCACCTGTATGGTATAGCGTGTTGTTGGAGTACTTGTAGGTGGGGTTTCATAGCCCTGCATTTGGTGATTGTTGTGGGGCTTAGATCCTGGAATAGCTGGTATGAATGACCTTGGAACTGTAGAGATTCTGCGTTACGGGCGGCTTGTAGGAGTTGCTCCTTGGTGCGGAAAAAGTGGAGCTTGGCTATAATATCACGCGGTGGGCCATCCGTGCGTCGTAATGCTAACGCCCTGTGAACTCTATCCAATTCTAATCTTTCGATTGGGATAGCCGGGGCTAGCTCTTGGAACAGAGCTGTTATCGTTGAGTGGAGATCGACGATCGTTTCCGGGAGGCCATGAATACGCAGATTGGGGCGTCGTGCCCTGTTTTCAAAGTCCTCCAATCGTGTCAATAGTGTTGCATTTTCGTCGCGCAGAAGGTCAAGGTCATCCGTATGTGACTGAAGCGTGGCATCAAGACCATCTACCCTCTGTTCTAGGTCCGCAGTGCGTTGCCCTAGTTCACGGATTTCCCTAGATAGTGTAGCAGTGATGCGGTCCAAGGTTTGCTTCAAAGCTTTGTGTAGCATTATTTCAAAGCGGGTCAACAGGTCAAGGGTAGTAAGGTCAGGCGTCAGGGCTTGTGCAGGGACATCTGTTTCATTGTCAGACTCACCCTCAGACGTGCAGGGATGGCTGGGCTGCGGATCCTGAAGGGCTGCATATGTACTTGTCACCTTCTTCTTGCTCCCCTGTGCTGGGGCGGTGGCCATCTTTGTGGAGGCCTTTGCCAGGGCCTCCTTGATTGACTTGGTAGAAGGGGGGACCTGGTGCCGGGGTGCCCCCTTAACCATTCTGCTGCTCGTTAGTCAAGGGAGGGGGGGGCTGTTATGGTGTTCTCAGCCCGCCTTTTCTCTCTCTCTGCTGCCCAGGTTCCGTGTGGTGGGCGGGCCTGTGCGGTGCTCGCCGCAGGGACACGTGTCCCATCGGGTATCTCTGACCCGCTGCAGGAGATCCGCCGCAGACCAGGGCGGATCGGACCCTGGGATGGTTGCCGCTGTGTTCGGGTCCCCCTGGGGTATGTTGCGGGCCGGGACCCCCAAAAAGTGTTTTTTTTAATAAAATTTTGCAAATAAATAATATTTCATCATAAATCTTGGCCAAAATTTATTCCGTTATTTTTTTAGTAAAAAAAAAAAAATCCAAATTAGTTTATAGGCAAAAATTATAATTTTTAAACTTTTTTTTACATTTTTATTTTATTTTTTTTTATATTATTATTTTTTTTTTTACATACTGTCACCCTAGCAGTACAGTGTCACCATGGTGACACTGTACTACTTGTGGGGGGTGATGAAGATTTTTTTTTTTTTTTTACACTGATTGCTTTTACACCCATATAGGATGTAAAAGCAATCATTTCTCTTTCTCTCTGTCTGCATTCTTGCAGTCATTGAGAAGTACTGAGTGAGCTGTGATTGGTCACAGCTTGTCACATGGTACAAGGCTGTTGTGAATAGCCTTGTACCATGTGACCTCTGTGATCATTCACAGATTTCACACGTAGTAAGCAATGATGTCATAAGTGACATCTTGCTTACTACTTTGCATGTGATCACTGATTCGCCAATCAGTGATCACATGATCGGGACCTCATACAGAGGTCCCGTCCGACGATCGGTGTTTCACTGTGTCCGGAGGACACAGCGGGCACCGGATCGCACGGCTAGAAAAGGCGGGTGCCGTTTATGAATGGCAACCCGCCCCTGGAGTGCCACTGCCCTGCCGTTTATCAACAGCAGGCGGACGGCAAGAGGTTAACAGAAGTCTCCAAAAAAGAAACTTTTTGGATATATAACTTGGGTACCCTTAGACCACAAGGGTTAAATATCGACATTGATCTCAATTGTTTCCTCACAGACTTCTAAATAATATTGTTGTAATGATTGTATGTGGTTCTTACAATGAAATGGGCTTATTAGAGCCTTGATTTATGATTCAGGTCTTTTGAGTAATGATTATTCTTATATTAGATGAGTATATATATTTAGAATAAAAGTGGAAGGTTGGAGTTCCACTTTATAATGAATATGGATGGTTAGAGTTCCACTTTAACACACTGGCCCTTTAACCGTTTCAATACCGGGCTCTTTTACCCCCTTCCTGCCCAGGCCATTTTTCAGGTTTCAGCGCTCTCACACTTTGAATGACAATTGCGCGGTCATGCAACATTGTACCCAAACTAAAATTTTATCATTTTCTTCACACAATTAGAGCTTTCTTTTGGTGGTATTTAATCACCACTGGGGTTTTTATTTTTTGCTAAATTAACAAAAAAATGCCAAAAATATTGAAAAAAAACCCCACGTTTTTCTTTGTTTCTGTTATAAATGTTTGAAAATAAATAATTGTTCTTCATAAATTTAGGCAAAAATGTATTCTACTACATGTCTTTGGTGAAAATAACCCAAGTTAGGATGCATTTTTTAGTTTGTAGTAAAGTTATAGAGTTCACAAACTATGGAATAGATCTGAATATTGATCAATCCTGAAGTACTGACAGCCAATCTAATTTCGTGAGGTCCAAGAATGTCAGGACAGTACAGATATCACCCAAATGACCCCTTTTTGCACAGTAGACAGTCCGACGTACTTCATAAGAGGCATGGCGAGTTTTTTGAAGTTGAATTTTTTTGTCATAATTTTTCGGAAAATGAAATAATTTAAAAAATTATTTTCACTATTTTTTTTTTTACATACTGTCACCAGTGCAGTACAGCATCATCATATAACTGGCATGGTGGTGATCAAGGACACGGACTGGTGACAGTATGAAAAAAAAATATATAATTTTTTTTAATTGTTTTTATTATTTTTAATTTTTATTACTTTTTTTTCTTTTTTTTCATATTTCACTATAACCAAAGTAGTACAATGTTACCATAGTAACATTGTACTACTTTGGGGAAGTGTTCAGTATTATTATTTTTTTTTACACAATTTGCTTATAGCAAAGAATTACTTTGCTAGAAGCAAGCATTTACCTGAATGACATCGATTCATTCAGGGTTTTTTTTGTTTTTGTTTTTTTTTTGTGCTTAGCTGTGATTTGGCCACAGCTAATCACATGACACAGCTGGGCTGTGATTAGCCCAGCGTGTGCATATGATCGCTGTGACCAATCACAGCTACACACACTAGTATACAATGCATGGCATGAGAAAAAGGAGAGAAGCGCCTCTAAGTGCAATAAGTCTTTTAATTCAAGTCTAAATGTAGAAACACTCACATGTGTGAAGTAATCATAAGCATAAAAACCGTGGTTAACAATAGTTAACGGTGGGGTGGTAACCCGGGTGAAGAGCCGTCTTACTGCGATGTGTTCCATCCGGCTCTGAGGGAGGACGTGCATGAAGGCCGGCCTCACCGCTGTTCCCCCTCCAGCCACCACGCTGTTCCAGCCGAGAGCTGACCTCCCCACATCGCAGTAAGATGACGGCTCTTCACCCGGGTTACCACCCCACCATTAACTATTGTTAACCACGGTTTTTATGCTTATGATTACTTCACACATGTGAGTGTTTCTACATTTAGACTTGAATTAAAAGACTTATTGCACTTAGAGGCGCTTCTCTCCTTTTTCTCATCTACAGAAGTTGCTACAGCTTATTTGGAAGCCTTGCCCTCAGTGCCACACGGAATCCTACGCTCTTCATACAGTAGCCACTAATACCACGATCACCCCATACTACCATTTCCCAGGACTTTGCAGTGTTTGCGCTGTTACAACCCTTCCTCATTTTTTCTGTACAATGCATGGCATGAATGAAGCCATCCATTGTATACAACTGTCATGTGACCTGTTGTGATTGGTCACAGCAGGTCACATGGTATCGGCAACGGGGCCGGTACTCAGATCTGTCATCGGCCGTGTCCGAGGTACACCGCCGGTAACAGATCGCACCGCTGTGTGGCTCTGCAGGCGCGCAAACTGCGCATGCCCAGGAGTACGCCATATGGCGTCCACCCACAACGCTAAGGGATTTTGCCAGCCGACATTCAGCCATTGGCCGGGCGCTAATGGTTAAAAAGTGTAAAACTTAATAAATATGATATGGTAGAGTTCCACTTTAACTACTGGCCCTTTAAGGGTGGACAATGTAATATATTTCCCAAATGCGAGTATACTATAAGTTTTTGTTTTATAAATATTATAGTCTTAAGTACTGGCTTAATTATTTGAGCATAATAAATTGTTTGCAAAGTACAGATTCCGGTAATTTGTTTCCTTGCTGGCTGCGGGGCAAAAATTGCTGTGCTGTGTATGTAGTGACATTCATCCTTCCGCTCTGTGAAGACGTCAGGTGACGAAACGCATAGGGTGGAGCTTCGGACTGATGTCACTATGTTCCGTAAGCGGTCGGCGAGCCCGGCTTTCTGTGATGATTTTAACGAGATGTGTTTGTTGCTAGTGTCGGCTAGACACTTTTCCATGTGAGTGGATCAGATGAGTTTTTAAAGAATAAATGTACGGTATCACACTATCATCTGCTTTGATTTCTCTTTTCCTTCTGAGCCTGTGCAAAAAAGTATTTGGAATATCTTTTGGAGAATTTTGCTGCCAAGTTCCCAGACCTACAGAGTATTGCTCCTAAAAAAGGATATATAATAAGAATCTGGATATCTGGGTTTCCATTGTCTACAGAGTATTGCCCCATTAGCTGAGAGTGAATTTACTGGAAAGTCTGGTCACCGCTGGGTCTGCCTGCAGAGTATTGCTCCCAGAGCAAAAGTGCAATTGCTGGTTTATAACATAACTAGCAATATGCTCTGGTGAGTTTATTCATTTCTATTGGTGGTGGATTAGCACATTTATTTTTTGGTGATGGACATTTTTAACAGTTGAAAGAAAGTTCAGAGCCGTTTTATATTTATTTATGTCACAATATAAGCTGTATATTAATTTGAAATAACCTTTTTCTTGATTTATCATCTTCAGGGTAGACTGCAAGTTCCTCAGTTTGTAGCAGGGTCCTGATGATTGGCATTCCGGCATTAGCATCTTCAACAGACCAACAGGATGGACCACTGTCCCTTTCATAATGCACAGAACCAATGGGTCGGACCCAGGAAAGCACACCAAGAAAGAAACCAGGAAACACACTCAAACTTAACCTTCCCAACAGGGGCAGTATTAGCCTCTACTTGCCCACACACCTCTCCCCTAAAACGCAAACCGTCCTGACTGCGTAACACACCCTATCAGTTCACATTTCACAGAATAAGAACAACAAATTGCAACAGGATTTTAAAAATAACAGTGTTACAACAACTTGCAGGTTAAACCGTATTTAACAAGGCAACCTAGTAGTTACCTAGCGGACCTAGCAGTCCTTCAAACATACAGGTTAGGGTCTGGAAATGACACAGGTTCTCCCATAATGGGATGAGTACCCTAAATTCTTTGTGTAACGGAACCGGACCCCGACTGCATTACTGTATTTCCATTAGACTCCAGCTTCCCTGTCCGAACACAGATCCAGGGATACCACCGCTGGCCATACAAGACTAGACGGTACCGGACTCCTTCGATTCACGTCTAGTTCAGAATCAACAACCAGGAATAGTCTTCATATAGCTGATAAATATTATTGTCACATCTGAAGTAATTCCAACCGCATTCTCATCCATTAGTCACCCTGTGCCCCTAAGAGACATACACATAAGAGGGATATGGGGTTCTGAGACAGGGGTCTCCCCACCCCTCCAAAGGGGGCTGTGTTCCATGGGCCCCCCACCCAAAGTGACTCCCGTCACATATCTCCCCTTTTGGCAGGGGACTAACGCAGGAGTAAACCCCAGATGGGTGGACTCCGAAGTTAGTCTGTACTTCCAGTCCCCCAAGGCCAGCACCCACACAGTACCCCAAGCAAATTGTCCAAAGCAAAGCATTACTCAGCCAGCCAACCTCTGCCTCTCTCGGAGAACATACCCGCCGCTGGGGAGAAGTACGGGCTTGTCCTTCTCCCTGAAGTCCTCTCAGCAGCTGGAGAGAAGGCAGGGTGGCTGGGCCGACTCCATCATGCTGTGGGGGATCTGGGCCGACTGCCCAGCATCCCTGGGGTATCCAGGTGGTGACTGTAGTTGCTAGGCAGAGGCCAGAAGAGCTCTGTCCTGTTACCAGCACTTCTGCTGGGGACTCCACATCTGCTCTGGCTAACTGTAGGGGAGGGAGGCTGGCTTCCTTCACTCCCAGACTGTGGATCTGCTGCTGGGATGGCATTCCTCTGTTACTGTCCCCCTGGTGCACAGATCCTGGCTTGGGAGGGAAGACAGTTTCCTCCACTCTGGCTGACTGTGGGGGAGGGAGAACAACAACCTCCTCTCCCTTCTCCCCCTGGGCCTCTGAAACTACCGCAGGTGTTGGGCAGAGGTCCTGGACCCTCTGTCCGGTTGTCAGTGTTTCAGCTGGAGAAGTTTATTCTACCTTCAAAGATGCTGCTGGCAGGAACTCCCATGTCCCTGTCAGTGGTGTAGGAGAAAGGCTGGCCGCCTCTTCTCTCAGGGAGACTGAAGCTGTTGATGGTACTGGGTAGAGCTCAGCAATGTTTGGCCCTGTTGGCAGCTCTTCTGCTGGAGGCTCACCAGGTGTTTTTTTCTCAACAGAGAAGTCTATCAAATCCCCACTCTCTGGAATGGCTAAATGTGCATGGCACAGGCTGGTGGCTCATCACCCACAACATCCTCCAGTGAAAAATCTATTAGATCAATACATTCTGGGATCTGTAATTGGAGGGATGAGCCAACTTCTCCATTACATTACATTACATTACATTACATTGAGTTTATATAGCGCCAAAGGGTTTGCTCAGCGCTGTACAATAGAGGGGGGGACAATACATGAAACATTACAGCAGCTACGAACAGCACACGAGGGGTAAGAGGGCCCTACTCTTTCGAGCTTACAGTCTGGGAGGGAGGGGGTAGTGGTACAGGAGGAAGTGGCTGTGGGGGATGGAGTGGTAGGAGGAATGAAGGAGAGCAGCAGTTAGGTGAGGGTGGGGTAGGCTTCCCTGAAGAGGTGGGTTTTCAGGGAGCGCCTGAAGGTGAGAAGGGAAGGTGACAGTCTGATGGATTGGGGTAGTGAGTTCCAGAGGATGGGGGAGGACCTGGAGAAGTCTTGCAGACGTGCGTGTGAGGAGGAGACCAGGGAGCAAGATAGAAGGAGGTCCTGTGAAGAGCGAAGGGTACGGGTAGGGTGGTACTTGGGAATCAGGTCGGTGAGGTAGTTAGGGGCAGTGTTGTGAATGGCTTTGTAGGTCAGAGTGAGTAGTTTGAATTTGATGCGTTGGGCGATAGGGAGCCAGTGGAGGGAGAGGCAGAGGGGGGTGGCAGAGGTGGAGCGGCTGGTGAGGTGGATGAGTCTGGCAGCTGAGTTCAGGATGGTCTGAAGCGGGGAGAGTTTGCACTGGGGTAGGCCGGTGAGGAGGGAGTTGCAGTAGTCAAGGCGTGAGATAATCAGGGAGTGTACGAGTAGTTTAGCGGTGTCTGGGGTAAGGAAGGTGCGTATTTTGGCGATATTGCGGAGGTGGAGCCTGCATGTGTTTGTCAGTGATTTGACATGAGGGTGGAAGGAGAGGTTAGAGTCCAGAATGACCCCAAGGACTTTGGCTTGCGGGGCGGGATTGATGGTGGTGATGTTAGTAGTGATGGATAGGATGGGGGGGGGGCGCGGGCAGGAGGGAAGACGAGAAGCTCGGTTTTGGAGAGGTTGAGTTTGAGGAAATGGAGCGACATCCAGTCAGAGATGTCGTTTAGGAGGTGAGTGATGCGGGCGGAGAAAGTGGAGGTGAGGTGAGGGGTGGAGAGGTAAATTTGAGTGTCATCAGCATAGAGATGGTAGTTGAAGCCGTGGGAGTGTATGAGTTTGCCAAGGGAGGAGGTGTAGATGGAGAAGAGAAGGGGTCCAAGGACAGAGCCCTGGGGGACCCCAACAGAGAGGGGGAGGGAAGGGGAGGTGGCACCATTGTAGGAAACGCTGAAGGAGCGTCGGGATAGGTAAGAGGAGAACCAGGAGAGAGCGGTGCCTCTGATGCCAAGGGAGAATAGTTTATTAAGGAGGAGGGGGTGGTCAACTGTGTCGAAGGCCGCGGAGAGGTCCAGGAGGAGGAGGACAGAGTAGTCGCCTTTGGCTTTGGCGGTAAGTAGGTCGTTGGTGATTTTGAGGAGGGCGGTTTCGGTGGAGTGTAGGGGACGGAAGCCGGACTGTAGTGGATCAAGGAGGTTGTTGTCAGTTAGGTGGGCGCTTAGGCGGTTGTAGACTAAGCGCTCCAGGAGTTTGGAAGTGAGTGGCAGCAGGGAGATGGGTCTGAGGTTGTTTGGGTCAGAGGGGTCCAGGGAGGGCTTTTTGAGTATGGGGGTGATGTGCGCATGCTTTAGGGGGGAGGGGAATACGCCGGTAGAGAGGGAGAGATTGAAGATGTGGGTGAGGGAGCAGATGAGGGAAGAGGGGGGTGACTGGAGGAGTCGAGAGGGTATAGGGTCTAGGGGGCAGGTAGTGAGGCGGGCTTCAGAGAAGACCCTGGTGACTTCCTCAGTGGTAGCGGGGCTGAAGGAGTGCAGAGCTGGTGGGGTTACGGTAAGCGGGGTCTTGGGTGTGGAGGGGGGCAGTGCAGTTGCGAGGTCAGAGGAGGGAAGAGATGAGGGGGAGATAGGGGGGGGGAGGCTAGGTGGGAGGCATCTTCCATACCCACAGCCAGCTGTTGGACAGACGCATTCCTCCATCTAAGCTCGCAGAAACAGGATAGTTTAGGTAAGCCAGCACTTGCTGCATCCACCATAAGACCTCCTTTTCCATAGCTGCAGGTGGTATCTGTATCTCTCTTCTCCTGCTATCCAAACCTTGGATCTCGGTGGAGGTTTGGATGTGTTCAAAGCCAGGAAGCACAATCCCACTGCTTGCCACCAATGTAACGGAACCAGACCCCGACTGCACTTGGGTATTTCCATTAGACTCCCGATTCCCTGTCCGAACACAAACCACGGACACCACTCTTGCACGAAACCAGGAAAAATACTGTTTTATTTTAACACAGACACAAGATATAAAACATTCAAGGGAACAACCCACCTCCCTGCATATGGACACAGGGTGAGGCAAACCAAATCTAGCAACCAGAGACACATCAGCAGACACCCCTTCAAGCCAATACACAAACACATACATCCCATAATAGTTTGCTCCCAAGCAAGACACACAATAGACAATGGGATGCACCACATGGCAGTAAACAATGAACAACCCTCACGCCCAGGGGTGGACTGACAACTCATGGGGCCCCTGGGCAATAGGGGATCATGGTGCCCCTGTGTCCTTGCCCAACTCAAAAAAGCCTATAAAAAAGGTACCAGGGGCATTTTATGGGCTGACCCCAAGTCCTCGGGCAGTGCCCGAGTGCTCGAATAGTCAGTCCGCCCCTGCCCACACACCACCTATACATGTCTACACAATATCAGGACATTCCACCCTGTACCCCTAACAGGCACATGGTGACTTACATATAGGAGGGATATGGGGAGCTGAGACAGGGATCTCCCCACCCCTCCAAAGTGAGCTGTGTTCCATGGGCACTCCACCCAAAGTCACTCCCATCACACTATGGATGACTGGGGGGCCTCCACCCGGATTGACGATTTCTGTGGTCCATGTAAATGTCCCTTCCTGTATTATAAAACCTGTACAGGCAATGGAACGCCACCTCAGCATACTCATTTTGTTGGCAGATGCTTTGCCGCTGTTTGGAGAGATTATGTTTTTCCCATGCAGCTCTGCTGTACAGCATGGGCCTTTCCTCTTTGAGCTGCAGGAATAGTTGATTGAGTACATATGGGAATACTTGGCCATATATCCACAGGACATGTATCTCTGAAGCTGGAACAGAGGGGTAATCCAAGCTTAGAAATGTGCCTAACCCTGTGGCAGGTAGGTATCATGTGGGTGAAGGTATGTGTGCTCTGTTCTTTCCAGCAGAGCTGGATTGGGAGAAAGGGAGCGAGGACAGAGCATGTGTGGCTCTAAAGGGCAGTGGCAGTTCCTCGTCCAGGTCAAACATAAGGCTCTAACAAGCGATTCCACTGGGCTGGTCATGGGTATGCGGGGCTTGTAACACCATCAGGGTCTGCAGCTGGGGTGTAATCCTGCAATGGGGAAATTATGATGTCTGACAGAGAATCCAAAAGAGTAGAAGCTCTGTCCGGACAGTCTTTTGTTAGGTGTTCCCGGATCGAAGGAAGTGGTAGTTCATCAAAAAGGAGCTCACAGGAATCCTGATCTTCTTCTCAAGTTTGCATGGATTATGTGGTAGTGATGCAGGGTGGCAGCTCAGCTCCAAAAGCAATGGGGGGGGGAAGCCATCCTAGAGAGCTGACTTCTGCTTGGTTTCAGAATCTTTGCTGGAGAGCTGGTAGCATCTCTGGCCTTGGGGGTAGCCTTGGGCAGATCATCAAGGCCGATCTTACCAGCGGGTTCCTCCTCAAGGATACACTGGAACAGTAAGCCCAAGGAATCAGTGTAGCCAGATGCCTCTTACAGGTGGAATAGATGACTAATTTTTCCCGGGTGCCTGAACAGCAGAGGGCCAACCCATATATGGTTGCCCCGCTATCGCGGACTGGAAGGATCTCTTTCTTTAGTGGCTGGTAGCAATGCACGTGGAGCATTTCAGCATCTTTTCTGGGTCTGGTTGTTATATACGCCCTTTATTTCCCTCCACTCCCTCTGCTCTCTTCTGGTTCTCCTGGTTCTCCTCCTACCTATCGCACCACTCCTTCAGCATTACCTTTTAGTGGGGGTAACACATAACTACCTCTGATGAAGTCATGTGGTGTGGGACGATATGCGTGAAGAGAAGTCAGGTGACTTTAGTGCTCCTACATTGTTCCATCAGGCAGGGTCTTGCTCTCCATTGTTTGATTCTGACCGCTGTTTCATGCGTTTTGAACACTATTATCATGTGAGTTCATATGCTTTAATAAATATATGCTTTTTAAGAAGATTATGCACTATGGTCTACTTTATGGTTGTTGAGCCACAGAGTTGGCTGTACTGAAATTGGGTGCCATTTGTGAAGGTCCAGTGGTGATTCATAAGGGGAAGAGTGCACAGAGGAGCAAGTTATGTGTTACCCCCACTAATAGGGGAGATGCTTTGTTTGACTTGTGCCACATACAGGTCCATGCGAGAAGGTGAGAGTCCACCTGGAAGTCTATGTTTACTGTGGTGATTCAGATGTATTGAAGATTTACAGCACTGGGATTTTGGGTGCAATCACCAGCAGGAAGATTTTTCACTTATTTGGATTTTTTTGAAGAACTGCATTTATTTTTTGTTTAATCATCCTTTTGGGATTATCAGTCACGTTTTTGTTTCTATATTTACATTGATATTGATTTCATTTGTTTTAGTCAGTTTTTTTATGTTTACACACATAACATGTGTTTGCAGCAGCTCATCTATTATTATTTTCATTATTTGGAAGCGCACAATTTTCTTTTGCCTTTAGTATCCAGGATTGGCATCTTCAGGGCAGATTGCAAGTCCCAGCAGTTCTTTCAGGCTGTAGCAGGGTTTTGAGAGCAGATGTCCTGTGATTGGCACTCCAGCGTTGCCATATTCAGCAGGCCAACAGGACAGAGTCCGGTAACGGTAACAGAGCCCCCCCGCCCCAAAGCACACCCCCATGTTGAGGGCATGTAGCCTGGTCTGGTTCAGGAAGGGGGGCGCTCGCTCGTCCCCCCCCTTTCCTGACCTGCTGGGCTGCATGCTCGGATAAGGGTCTGGTATGGATTTTGGGGGGAACCCCACGCTGTTTTTTTTTTAATTTTGGCGTGGAGTTACCCCTTAAGATCCATACCAGACCCGAAGGGCTTGATATGGATGGGAGGGGGGACCCCACGCCATTTTTTATTTATTATGGTGCCGGTTTTTAAATGTAATTCTACCTTTTTTTTCTTCACTATAGCTCAGAAATTCAGTTTTCACTTCCCCCAGCTAAAAGAGAAAGTTTACTTTGAGTTTATTTCCCTAAAGGAAACAATGTTTACTTTTAGTTTATTAAAAGATAAGTTTTCTGAAACTTTGGGGAAAGTGATAGATACGCTTGTGAACTATAGTGAAGAAAAAAAAGGCTTGCATTTGCATTTAAAAATCAGCGCTGACATACACTTTGTATTGCGAAAAAAAATTATTAACAATTGTGTAAACTGAGGCATTATTTTCAATGGATTTTCATTCGTAAACTGAAAATTCCGTTAACCGAGACATTGTTCTCGACCAAGGAGCTGATCCTCATTTGCAGGGGAACATTACTATATTTTCAGTTGAAAACATGTCCAATTCCTAGATATATTGAGGTACATAGCAGAGGTTCAAGGTATTCCATAGAAGAAATTATTGTTTTTCCTAACTATACAGGTGGCACAGACACAAGCATAAACCCAGGACCACTATTAGATATCACGGGGCCCCGTACAACATACCTGACAGCCTCCCACTGCCAGAGAAAATATCCAAATTATATTTATGGTAAAAATACACTAAAAACATTATTAATGGACACAATTCCAACCAAATTCCTGTGAAATCTAAATGATAAAACTGCACTGAGTTCATAAATAAAGCTGTGTGTGTAACTGAGGTCTTGGGGCTTATTCACATGGGTGCTGTAGCCTGTAGAGTGGGAATCAGTGGTTTGTTTTTGTGGCTGTCACCGTTTGCAGACAAACCACAAAGCTCGCGTTACATGCTGGCTGGAAAGATCAACTTACAGGGACCTCTGCAGAGAGACCACAGCATCCACACAGAGCAAGGGTCCTTTTCTATAGCATGCTGGCAGAGGACAGGATTCTCCACTCAGCCTGTAGCGGCTTTAAGAACATGAACTGTAAGACCGCAACTAGCATCTACAGAATGACAGGTCCTAATTTCACAAGCATATAGGTGCAGGTGTACAGCCCTGAACACAGACTGTGAGCATTCAGGGCCACTTCCCCATGCCTTCACACCTGTCAGATTAAAACCTGTGTTCATACAGCTGCTGTGTCCCCATAGTGTAATAGGTGTCTCCAGCCACATGAACAACCCCCTCATTTATGCTGTACAGGCCAGAGAACCTGTGTGAATGGGGCATTTTTTACTTTTTTTTCCTCAGCTCATTAATTTCAATGCGCTGCCTAACTTGTGGGAACATGCAAAAATACTGCATATTATTGTAAAAGTGTGTCACACCTAACTGCACATTAGTGTGGTGCCATGCGTTTTGGTGGCTGTGAATGCATCTGTGTTTACTAGACGTGTGGAGGTGCAATTAAGTTTTTATCATGGTACCTGCGCACATCTGCAGAGGGCTTTGCATTTCTTTGCTGTGCTGGAAACGTGCTTTTGCATGTGTTTCCTAAGGGCCAGTTCACACTATAGAAACACAGTCTAGATGTGTTCCAGATGGGTTTTTGCATGCACTTTTTTGATGCATGTTTAGCATGTTTCAGAGCATTTTGGATGCGTTTTTGATGTGTTCCAGTGCATTTTGGATGTGTTTTTGACATGTTCCAGTGCATTTTGGATGTGTTTTTGACATGTTTCACTGCATTTTGGATGCGTTTTTGGTGTGTTCCAGTGCATTTTGAATGTGTTTTTGGTGTGTTCCAGTGCATTTTGGATGCGGTTTTGACGTGTTCCAGTGCATTTTTTTATGCATTCCAATTTTTTCCCCCTCTCTTTTTCTTAAATTTAATTAGGGACATATGCGTTTTAGTGCATTCCAGGGCATTTTACCACATTCCAGTACAGTTCTATGCATACACAATGCAGCCTGTTTGACTTTTTTGGCAGCACCTGCAATGCACTGGAACTGCAAGCGCTGATGTGAGGCTTGTGAACTATGACATTGACAACCATATAACCTTCTTTTTTGGATGCAAAAAAAAAACTGAAACAAATGTAGTGTGAACTGGCCCTAAAGGTTATTTTAGGTAAGGGAACGGGACTGACCAGGAATTGTGAATTCAATCAGACTAGTGGTGAGATACAATCAGGAATCATATAATAATGCGAGATCTGAGCTGTAGGCGATAGGAAATGAGACACATTAACTTGATCAGTAAATATATAGTAAACAAAAAGAGTGGGGCGGTGATACATAGATATGCAGATGGAACAGGTGATGACGGGGGGGGGGGGGGGGTGACAATTTGTATAAGGAGAGAGGTTTAAGGGCTCGTTCACACTTGACTTTATTTCTAACTCTTGCCAAATGGCCCTACGGGTGTTTGGGAAGCTTTTTTAATGCTCCTCAAATGCTCCCCAAATGCCCAATGTGCTGTTTTGAGGCATGTGATAAGCATTTGGCAAGCGTTAAAACTGCACCACAAATACCTGTAATGAAGTTAAATGGTATTAACGCTCCGAAAACGCCTCGCAACTACACCGCAAATGTCTGCCAGTCGTCTGAGGAGCGGCAACATAGACTTGAATGGGAGGCTTCAACTCCTCCTGACTGGACATGAGGCGCCAGTTTTGCCGTGACGCAATGCTAACGCTTCAGTGCTGCCATGTGCAGAATTTTCATAGGCGCTTGAGAAGCGCAAAAAACGCTTGCCAAACGCCTGTCTGATGCCTGCTGACAAAGCTAGTGTGAACGTAGCCTTAGAGAAGATAACCAAAGTTGTAATGAAATATAAACAGAAGGAAAATTGAAAGTTTCAAACTTGTCAGAAGAACAGGACGCAGGTAAGATTGACACCCTTTCCACTTTTTAGTCAGTAGCCAGAATCTTAATTGATTGATCAATATTCTTGGCACTAACAGAACCCTTGAAATTGATCTCCATATTTTGGGCATTCACAAATGTCAAGGAGCTTACAATCTAAGACCAGAAACTCAGACATATACTAGGCCCAATTAACCTAACAGCATGTCTTTGGAGTGTTGGCAGAAACACACCCGTGCAGAGAAAGCATGCAAACTGGGATGCAGACAGGTGCAGCCATGACTGGGATTAGAACCCATGACCCAAGTGCTGTAAATTCTGAATTCTAACCACTAAGCTACTGTAGGAGACAGATGTGAGCTGCAATGTAGAATAGTTACATTGTTTAAAAATAATGATAAAGCGAGCACTGGTAAAATTATATAGACTACTAAAATGGTATTACACAAGATTAATATAGGTATAGATATGAAGGTAGCAGTTAGCACTCAGGGTATTGGCAACAGTCCCAGAATATAAATATGTTAAAGTAATAGTGCAGCGCTGTAAATGCATGTTATCAATCATAAACACATGTAAAATCAAAAAAGTGCAAATAAGTGCAATAATGATGTATACTGGTAAATGGTGCTAAAAAAAAGTTCATATAATCATTCCTGAATAATGGAATGTCCTTCGTGTGAGAGTACCAACTCAGAGTGCCTATGAATGGCACGTGTGGTTTATCTGTGACGAACAGTAGTGTATGAACTCGTGAAAGGTAATCCACCCTTGGGATGATGCTATGCCACCACCATTGGGGATCAGTGGCCATATTAGTACTCACTTTGCTATTATTTTTATTACTCCACGTGGATATTTTAAATTGTTAATCGTGACCATTAGAATAAAGTACTACACTATTAAGAACCTTTCTGTCTCCTGTGGCTGAGCTAATTCCTCCCCAGGACCATTTTGGCACCCACCCGGATGGATGAATGGATGGATGGATGGATGGAGCTGGATGACTAACCCATAGCTGTCAGCATACCGCTGCACCCCCAGATGTGTGATGTGTATAACCAATGCGCATTAATATTTTTGTTCTGGTGAGTGTACACCCGTCCCAAGGGTGGATTACCTTTCATGAGTTCATGCACTACTGTTCGTCACGGATAAACCACACGAGCCATTCATAGGCACTCTCTGGGTACTCTCCCACGAAGGACATTCCATTATTCAGGAATGATTATATGAACTTTTTTTTAGCACGATCTACCAGTTTACATCATTATTGCACTTATTTGCACTTTTTTGATTTTACATGCATTTATGATTGATAACATGCATTTATAGCGCTGCACTATTACTTTAACATAGAATAGTTACATGATTAAAGAGAATGAAGATATATAATTATATTGGGAAATTAAAACTAGACATTCCCAATTATTTGAGATATAAGTGTGAAAATGTTTGACATTTGAAAATAGTTTGTATGACATTCATTAGGAAATGCATTAGTTGTCTGATCATTTTCGAGAAACAGCAAACCCCCCAAAAAAAACAATATAGGTGTACTTTTTATTTTAAATTATATGTATTCTCATATGCCAACTTGCCCATCAACTCCATGTCCAGCTATTGCTGTTCAGTGGCACTTTCCCACTACCACTATCTGAATGATAGCATTTGTTGACTCTGGTGCAGTGGCTAGTTTTATCTCTGGTCAAGGATTTTGCTTGGTTCCTCAGAGCCTTCAAGTTTCGGTCATTGATGGAACTATTCTGGACTCGGGTCCTATTCATTCCTGCGCCACTCCCATCAAGATGTCGGTGGGATTGCTTCACCAGGAATTTATCTCCTTTTTGGTGTTACGGCTGGCCACCTCTAAGTTAGTGCTGGGTCTGCCTAAGCTTCAACAACATTTCCTAGTAATTGACTGGTCTGATCCTTATTTGTTATTTGGGGGTCCACCTGTCAAACCAATTGTCTAGGCAAGGTTGTTCCAGTCAAAACCCTTCCAGTCACATACACTGAGGTTTCTTCTCTTCCCTAGTGCCAGTGTAGTACTCTGAATCTCTGGTTGTGTTTTCCAAAAATGGACCAATTTTCTCTCCACAAACCCAATGATTGTTCCATAGACCTAGTCCCAGGTTCCAGCATCCCTAGGGGCTGCATATATCCCCTCAGTCTCCGTGATATGAAGGCCATGTCCACGTACATTACAGAAAATCTCCAAAAAAGATTTATCCGAAAATCCTCCTCTCCCACTGGAGTGGGGTTCTTAAAAAACACAGTTCCCATCGTCCTTTTATTGACTAATGGGAATTAAATACCATTACAATTAAAAAGTATAACCCACTGCCACTTATTATTGAGTTGTTTGATCGACTTCGTAGGGCACAAGTTTTCACGAAATCTAATTCATATCGAAGAGGGAGATGAGCGTAAGACTTCATTTAACACCAGGGACAAGACTGTCACTTAAAGGCAGTTATGAAAATGTGAGACCGGATTCGCATTTACGGTGAATGCGATGTTCCAGACTAAAGTTTCTAGGCAGAGAAAGCTCCAGCTTTGGCTTTCTCTGGATTCTGCAGCTCTGGATCAGAACATTCAATCTTGTGTCTGAGTTTTGCTAGACACCTGCAATATGGAGTTCACAGGTGTGAGGTATCGTTATATACTAAAGTCTGAGAATAGCTGAGGGCTTCCAGTTGGAGATGGAAGGTCTCAGCGAGGGGTCAGAGGACCCAGCTGGAAGCCAAGAGACAGTCTCAGTTCCAGGGGTCAGGTCGGCTCCTATCTGGATGGAGGCCAGAGGTGGGCCTTAAAGCAGGACGCTGTGTCTAAAGGCTAGAGAGCCAATTATACAGGAGAGGCAATGCAATTGAAGCTAAGAGAGCTTATGAGCCAGGTGGCTTGGCATTTTCCAGTACATGGATTTCTGATGAAGTTGGAGAAGATCTCCTCCTTGGGAAATCATTTGTTTGTAAACTTTTGCTTTCTTTAAATAAAAGTGGGCTTCCAAGCCCTTAAAAATATGTTGTTCCTGTCTGCCATGGACTCACTAAAATAAAGCATCTATTGCGAGAGCTACCTATCCCATGTCACAATCTCTATTCAAGCCATTGGTTTTTAATACGTTTTCTCATTTCTCAATGCTGGCAACGACTCCTACCAACCCTTCTCAAAAATATAAAGTTAATCAAATCTTGGATTCTAAAGTCTCCCATGGTAAACTCCAGTGCCTGATTGATTTTAATGGCTTTTGCCCTGGGAAAAAATCCTGGGTTCCCGCTTCTGATGTTTCTGCTCCTCAGCTGGTAAAGAGATTCCACCTTTGCCTTCCTTTGAAACATGGACCTTGGCAGCCGGGAAGGCCCGTAAAAAGGGGGGGGGGGTAATGTCACGCTATGAGAAACACTAAAGATGGACACAGGCATATGTGCCAAGCCTTATGATGGAGTGAGGTATGTCTAGCGGTTAATGGGAACGACTGGCCTGCCAAACACCACATGGCGGCCGTGCACTTAAATAGGGATGTCCCCCAGCGCATGTGGTGCACAGAGTCACTTCGCTTAACAGCAGAATGAAACCACGTCAATACTCACTGAACGAATAACATGATGCGTCACTGCACCTCTGACATGTGAAAGGAGGCTGCTGCATCCAAAAACATGGAGAAACACACATGGACCACCACACAGGCCCCTCCTGCAGCTACTGCAGGATAGGCCCATGATAGCGGCCAATAAAATAGGCCGCCCCCAATAAATCCAGCAGGGGAGACCTATACGTGGTAGGTGGTGACTGTTGTGTCCCAATAGGGGCCCACCAACTCCCCCCAGTGGACATCTGGCATAGTTACATAGTAATGTTGCATAGTTAGTCTTGCTGAAAAAAGACCAAAGTCCATCCAGTTCAACCAAAAAAAAAAAAGTTATAATCCTTATACCCACAGTTGATCCAGAGGAAGGCAAAAAAAATCCCCAGCAAAACATGATCCAATTTTCTCCTGCAGGGGAAAAAATTATTTCCTGATCCCCCGAGAGGCAATCCCTCAATCAACTTTACCTATATATGTTAGTATCCAGTTATATTATGTGTATCTAGGAAAGAATCCAGGCCATTTTTAAAACAATCTGCTGAGCTGACCAGAACCAACTCTTGAGTCTATTCCACATTGTCACAGCTTTTACTGTGAAGAAACCTTTCAATGTTTGGAGATTAAATCTTCTTTCCTCCAGATGTTAATAGTGTCCCCTTGTCCACTGTGATGACCTAAGGGTGAATAACTCTACACCGAGTTCACTATATGAACCACTGATGTGGTTACATGTACAGTATATAAACACGTTGATCATATCCCCCGCTCCTCTTCTCAAGAGAGAACAAATTCAGTTCCTCTAACCTTTCCTCATAGCTGAGCTCCTTAATGCCTCTTTTCAGTTTGGTTGCCCTTCTCTGCACTTTCCCCAGTTCCTCAATGTTCTTTTTGTGAATTGTTGCCCAAAACTGAACTGCATATTTCAGATGAGGTGTTACCAATGATTTGTACAGGGGTAAAATTATATCTCTTTCTGGAGTCTATACCTCTTTAAATACGAGAGAGGATTTTGCCCACTTTAGAAACTGCAGCTTGGCATTGCATTCCATTATTATGCTCATGATCTACCAAAACTCCCAGATCCTAGGTGGAGAAGGCTCCACCATTGATTCCCCCAGTTGTACTCCCCTGTTAGGAATGGACTGGCCAGCAATGGTGGGACTCACCTGCCTTTTGATCTGCAGTACCAGGGCTGGCCAGCGGGTGCTCCCAGCAATCAGAGACTCAACCTTTCAGCCAGCTAACACCTGGAACTGATGATACTGGTGTATTTAAGGGATGGCCAGACTTGCAGACTCTGCCTTGGTGTTGTGTTTGTCCTGGGCCCTGTATCTGTCCTGCATCCTGTTTCTGTCCCTCTGCCTGACCCTCTGTACTACGCTGCTTGTTACCTGTTTTGATCTCTGGCTTGTGACCCTGACCATCCCTCTGCCTGACCCTCTGTACTACGCTGCTTGCTACCTGCTGAACCTGGCCTGTGACCCCGACCATTCTCTGCTTGCTCCCCCTGTACTTACCTGCCCAATTGATATTGACCCGGCCTGCCTGACGACGCTTGCTGGTATGTACTGTTATCTGTGGGTGGTTTGGTTTGTTTGCACTGTATTATGTTTAGTATTGCACTGCGTTTATGTTTGTACTGTTAGTGTTAATAAATTATATTGTTTATAACATATCTGAGGTCTGCGTTTCCCTGCTTCAGTCACACACCTCTGGTCATACCTGGGAGCCCTGACATTACACCAAGGCCAATCCTGACCAGAAGTGGCTGCACAGGGAAGCCATCTTGGCTTGTTGATGGGAAGGATGGATCTTGAGGAGGTTGAGTATTTATATCTGCTAGTGTTTGATGACAGGGAGTATGCTTATCAAACTCTGAAGGAGTATACCCGGGATGAATTGCTAGAATGTATACGGCTCGCTCATGTTCTAGTAGATCAGGGCACAGTGTTCTCTGAGGTGCAGCCATTGATTGAGGTTTGTGCAGAGTTGGTTTCATCTGGTTCCCCCGAATGCAGGGATGAATTTTTGCCACCATTTAGTGCAGACCAGGTAGAGTCCCTGGTGTGGTTATTAGAGGATGATGTGGGTTACTTTATGGAGCGTTATTCCACATGTTCACCACAGACACTGAGAGATTGTATAAACGCAGTGCAGTCATTGACCAGACAGACTTTGTGTAAGCTCAGCTTTGTTCAACCCTTACTGCAGACATGGACAGACTTGTTGCACCCAGCCTCAGTCAGCTTACAAAGACCCAGTCCTGCTTCTAACTCTACTCCTGTATTCCCACCAGCTCCTCCAGTTACAGCCCAGTATACTTGGCTATCTACCGCATGTCAGTACCCTGTTCCCACTCGCTGCACCTATCCTGCCTTTAACCCTGTAAAAAAGCCCTCTGTAGCAACTGCTCCCTCTCCTGTTCCATCCTCCAGTTCTTCTCTGTCTCCAGCTGCTCCATTCGTTTGCAGACCTGCGTTTACTTGTAGTGCTCCAGTAGTTAAAACCAGAAAAAAGCGAAAATTCTTTCCAACCAATACCATCCTGCCAGTATCCAAACCGGTGAGCCTGCCTTCCGTGGTTCAGACTGATGCCTGTACGCAGCCTGAAGCCTCTACTCGGCCTGATGCCTGTACTCGGCCTGATGCCTCTACTCGGCCTGAAGCCTCTACGCGGCCTGAAGCCTCTCCTCAGCCTGAAGCCTCTACGCGGCCTGAAGCCTCTACTCGGCCTGATGCCTGTACTTGGCCTGATGCCTGTACTCGGCCTGATGCCTGTACTCGGCCTGATGCCTCTCTTCAGCCTGAAGCCTCTCTTCAGCCTGAAGCCTCTACTCGGCCTGATGCCTCTACTCGGCCTGATGCCTCTACTCGGCCTGATGCCTGTACTCGGCCTAATGCCTCTACCCAGCATGATGAACTGATCCAGCCTGACGATCCTATTAGGCCAGTTGACTCGATGCCCGCTGTTGATCCAGATGATCCGGTACCTGATCCGGTGCCCGCTGTCGTGCCAATTGACTCAGAGCCCGCTGTCGTACCTGGTGACTCGGTGCCCACTGCCTTGCCAGATGACCTGATGCCTGGTGACCTAGTGTCCGCTGTCATACCTGATGACCCGATGCCCGCTGTCGAGCCAGACAATCCGGTACCTGATGACCCGGTGCCCACTGTCGTGCCTGTTGACTCGGAGACCACTGCCTTGCCAGATGACGCGGTGCCCGCTGTCGAGCCAAATGACCTGATGCCTGGTGACCCGATGCCCGCTGTCCAGTCAGACGATCCAATGTCTGACCCAGTGCCCGCGGTCATACCAGTTGACTCGGAGCCCACTGCCTTGCCAGATGACGCGGTGCCCGCGGTCGAGCCAAATGACCTGATGCCTGGTGACCCGATGCCCGCTGTCCAGCCAGACGATTCAATGTCTGCCCCGGTGCCCGCGGTCATGCCAGTTGACTCGGAGCCCACTGCCTTGCCAGATGACGCGGTGCTCGCTGTCGAGCCAAATGACTTGATGCCTGGTGACCCGATGCCCGCTGTCCGGTCAGACGATCCAATGTCTGACCCAGTGCCCGCGGTCATACCAGTTGACTCGGAGCCCACTGCCTTGCCAGATGACGCGGTGCCCGCTGTCGAGCCAAATGACCTGATGCCTGGTGACCCGATGCCCGCTGTCCAGCCAGACCATCCAATGTCTGACCCAGTGCCTGCGGTCATACCAGTTGACTCGGAGCCCACTGTCGTGCCTGGTGTCTCGGTGCCCGCCGCTCCGCCTGGGGGCCCGAGACCTGTTGCTCCGCTTGGGGGTCCAGCGCCCGCCGCTCCGCCTGGGGATCCGGCGCCCGCCGCCCCGCCTGGGGGCCCGAGACCTGTCGCTTAACCTGAGGGCCCGAGACCTGTCGCTCCGCCTGGGGGTCCGGCGCCCGCCGCTCCGCCTGAGGGCCCGAGACCTGTCGCTCCGCCTGGGGGTCCGGCGCCTGCCGCTCCGCCTGAGGGCCCGAGACCTGTCGCTCCACCTGGGGGTCCGGCGCCCGCCGCTCCGCCTGAGGGCCCGAGACCTGTCGCTCCATCTGGGGGTCCGGCGCCCGCCGCTCCTCCTGAGGGCCCGAGACCTGTCGCTCCTCCTGGGGGTCCGGCGCCCGCCGCTCCGCCTGAGGGCCCGAGACCTGCCGCTCCGCCTGGGGGTCCGGCACCTGCCGCTCCGCCTGAGGGCCCGAGACCTGTCGCTCCACCTGGGGGTCCGGCGCCCGCCGCTCCGCCTGAGGGCCCGAGACCTGTCGCTCCTCCTGGGGGTCCGGCGCCCGCCGCTCCGCCTGAGGGCCCGAGACCTGTCGCTCCGCCTGGGGGTCCGGCGCCTGCCGCTCCGCCTGAGGGCCCGAGACCTGTCGCTCCACCTGGGGGTCCGGCGCCCGCCGCTCCGCCTGAGGGCCCGAGACCTGTCGCTCCATCTGGAGGTCCGGCGCCCGCCGCTCCGCCTGAGGGCCCGAGACCTGTCGCTCCGCCTGGGGGTCCGGCGCCCGCCGCCCCGCCTGGGGGCACGATGCCCGCCGCCCCGCCTGGGGGCACGATGCCCGTCGCCCCGCCTGGGGGCACGATGCCCGTCGCCCCGCCTGGGGGCCCGATGCCCGTCGCCCCTCCTGGGGGCCCGATGCCCGTCGCCCCGCCTGGGGGCCCGATGCCCGTCGCCCCGCCTGGGGGCCCGATGCCCGTCGCCCCGCCCGGGGGCCCGGTGCCTGCCGCTCCGCCCGGGGGCCCGGTGCCTGCCGCTCCGCCCGGGGGCCCGGTGCCTGCCGCTCCACCCGGGGGCCCGGTGCCTGCCGCTCCGCCCGGGGGCCCGGTGCCTGCTGCTTCGCCTGGTAATCCGATGTGCCTCTGCCCGGAGTCCTGCCCGATGTGCCTCTGCCCGGAATCCTGCCCGATGTGCCTCTGCCCGGAATCCTGCCCGATGTGCCTCTGCCCGGAGTCCTGCCCGATGTGCCTCTGCCCGGAGTCCTGCCCGATGTGCCTCTGCCCGGAGTCCTGCCCGATGTGCCTCTGCCCGGTGTGCCTCTGCTCGATGTGCCTCTGCCCGGAGTCCAGCCCGGTGTGCCGCTGCCCGGAGTCCTGCCCGGTGTGCCAGTCTTTGATATCCCGCCAGTTGCCAGACCCAGGCGGTGGAACATTTTGCCCAGCTAGGACTGTTTGGAGCGTCCTGAGGCCGCTCCTTGAGGGGGGGGTACTGTTAGGAATGGACTGGCCAGCAATGGTGGGACTCACCTGCCTTTTGATCTGCAGTACCAGGGCTGGCCAGTGGGTGCTCCCAGCAATCAGAGACTCAACCTTTCAGCCAGCTAACACCTGGAACTGATGATACTGGTGTATTTAAGGGATGGCCAGACTTGCAGACTCTGCCTTGGTGTTGTGTTTGTCCTGGGCCCTGTATCTGTCCTGCATCCTGTTTCTGTCCCTCTGCCTGACCCTCTGTACTACGCTGCTTGTTACCTGTTTTGATCTCTGGCTTGTGACCCTGACCATCCCTCTGCCTGACCCTCTGTACTACGCTGCTTGCTACCTGCTGAACCTGGCCTGTGACCCCGACCATTCTCTGCTTGCTCCCCCTGTACTTACCTGCCCAATTGATATTGACCCGGCCTGCCTGACGACGCTTGCTGGTATGTACTGTTATCTGTGGGTGGTTTGGTTTGTTTGCACTGTATTATGTTTAGTATTGCACTGCGTTTATGTTTGTACTGTTATGTTATAAACAATATAATTTATTAACACTATCTGAGGTCTGCGTTTCCCTGCTTCAGTCACACACCTCTGGTCATACCTGGGAGCCCTGACATCCCCCTAGTATGTATAAAGCATTCATATTCTTAGCCCCCAAGTGCTCAACCTTACATTTATCAACATGATACCTCATTGGCCACATAGTTGCCCAATTAAACAGTGCATTGAGGTCAGCTTGTAAGTTGGAGACATCCTGTAAGGACGTTATTCCACTGCAGTTTGTTTTCATCTGCAAAGACTGAAATGGTATTTTTAATCCCAGACCCTATATCGTTTATAAATGTATTAAAAAGTAAGTGTCCCTACTCTGAACCGTGGGGTACACCACTAAAAAACCTACACCATTCAGAGTATGAATCATTAACCACTACTCTCTGATCTTTTAGTCAGTTTTCTATTCATTTACATACTGGTTTTCCCAAGCCAGAAGACTTTACCTTACACATTAGCCGTGTGTGGGGAACTGTGTCAAACGCTTTTGCAAACTCCAAGTATACCACGCGCACTCCACAGCTACCCCTCTGTCCAAGGTTTTGCTCACCTCCTCATAAAAAGAAATCAGATTTGTCTGACAACTTCTGTCTCATGAATCCATGCTGTCTGTTGCTTAAAATATTTTTTTCCAGCAAGAACTCATCGATGTGGTCTTTTATTAAACTTTACAGTATCTTTCCAACTATAGATGTTAAACTAATAGGTCTATTGCTTGGTAAAGATTTTGATCCCTTTTTAAATATAGGCTCCACATTGGCCTTATGCCAATCCAGTGGTACTATTCCAGCCATTAAAGAGTCCCTAAAAATGATAAATAATGGCTTTGAAACGACAGAGCTCAATTCTTTAAGGACCTGTGCGTGTATGCCATCTTGGACGGTGCTTTATTCACCTTTATTATGTCTAAATATTTCTGGATCATATTCTGTATCACAGTTTCGGAAGCTCTAAAATGCCAGGATAGTGCAAACACCCCCCCTCCATGACACCCATTTGTAAAGTAGACACCTCAAGGAATTTAATAAGAGGCATGGTGAGTATTTTACAGATATTATTTTTGTCACAGGGTTTTGAAAAACAAAAATACATTTTTGATTTCTTTCTTCGATTTCCCAAAACACGTGGCAACAAATGAGATCTGCAAAATACTCAACATGCCTGTTAGCAAATACCTTGGAGTGTCTACTTTCCAAAAAGGGGTCATTTGGAGCGGTTGCTTCTACTATCCTGGCATTTCAGGTCAACATTAGAAGCTTATGCTACACATCGCCCACTCTTGAAGACCAAGCCTTTTCTGACACTGTTTGTTCACATGGAAAAAACTGTTTTTTTTTGCTAGAAAATTACCTTGAACCCCCACGCATTATATATATTTTTAAAGTAGAGGCCCTAGAGAAGAAAACGGTAGGTGTTGAAATTTTTTATGCCACACAGCGATTTTTCAAACGCAAATCTTTTGGGAAAAATACATTTTTTAGAATTTTAATGCACAAAAACACAATATATTGCCAAATTGTTTGATAAAATATAAAAGATGATGTTATGCTGAGTAAATAGATACCAAACATGACATGTTTTAAAATTGCTCATGCCTGTGCAATGGCGATAAAGTTATTTGTAATATCGATAGGCGATGCTTTAAAAGCTTTTACCGGCCAACAATTTATATTTACACAGGCGAACTAGTGATATAATTATTCAGACCCAGATTGTTGTGATAGCAATTTATCCCTTGTGAGACCTCTATGCCTAGCCTGTATAAGCAGATATAATCACTCTGGGCAATCCTTATCAGATAACTGAACTTACCAATACTGTGTTCATCCAGAAGTTACTTTATTCTGTACATTTGACAACAGGATACAGCAGAATGAATGGTTTCCAGTATTATGCGGTCAAAAGATGATACTTTCTGTAGCATACTATGCAGAGTACATGTGTCCCTGTTACATGTGGACTGTTAGCTGCCTCCATGACACAGGAAGTGCTGTACTCAAGAAGAAGGGAGGAGCTTCATATGCAAAGGAATTGTGTCATAGATCTCAGGGAGGTAATATAAAAAACAAATGCATTACCAAATAAGGCACTGGATGGCAGCATATAACTAACTATAGAAATATCTATAGGAAATGGTACAAAGAATAAACTATATGAATTCTCATGTACATTAACATAAATATTAACTGTGTAACAGCATAATAATTAGTGTCCTCGATGTGGCGTTCACGGTGATATCTTACATGCATGGTGTAATCTCTGTTTACATACTGACACGGGACCAAAGCTTGAGTTGCCTTTGCTCACAAGCATGGGGGTGGGAGGAGGGGCAGAGGTGTTTTTTTAATGTTGGGTTTTTTTATTTTACACTGTCCCTTTTTTTTTTCTTTTTTTTTGATCACTTTTATTGTTATTACAGGGAATGTAAATATCCCCTGTGATAGCAATAGGCAGTGACAGGTATTCTTTTATGAGAAATATGAGGTCTATTAGACTCTAGATATCTCCTCTGTCCTTAAATCATCTGATCACACCAAGATCGGTGTGATCAGATGCTTTCCCAATTTAAAAATGGCGCTGCTAAAGTCCGGCAAAATGGAAATTATGAAATGCTTGTAGCTTCTGGTCTCTTAGACCATAGAGATGTTTGGAGCCATTCTGGTCTCTGATCAGCTCTATGGTCAGCTAGCGGAATTGCTGGCTGCTTTCCCGGATTCCCCTGTGGGGCAGGAGAGCCCAAGAAAACTGTGGAAGGTGGCAGGAGGGGGGGGGGGGAAGTCCCTTCCCGCTGCTTGTAAAAATGATTCAACAGCTAATTGGCCACTAGGATTGCTTTTACATGAAAGCTGACTGCCAGCTGAAAAAAAACATACCACGATGATGCCTGCAGCTGCATGCATCGTCCTAGTATATGTCAGGGCTCCCAGGTGTGACCAGAGGTGTGTGACTGATGCAGGGAAACGCAGACTTCAGATATGTTATAAACAATATAATTTATTAACACTAACCATACAAACATAAACGCAGTGCAATACTAAAACATAATACAGTGCAAACAAACCAAACCAACCACCCACAGATAACAGTACATACAAGCAAGCGTCGTCAGGCAGGCCGGGTCAATATCAATAGGGCAGGTAGGTACAGGGGGAGCAAGCGGAGATGGGTCGGGGTCACAGGCCAGGTTCAGCAGGTAGCTATCAGCGTAGTACAGAGGGTCAGGCAGAGGGATGGTCAGGGTCACAAGCCAGGGATCAGAACAGGTACCAAGCAGCGTGGTACAGAGGGTCAGGCAGAGGGATGGTCAGGAGCGAGCCGGGATCAGAGCAGGAGAAGTCAGCAGCAGTTCAGATCAGGCAGGGTCAGCAAAGGAACAGAAACAGGATGCAGGACAGATACAGGGCCCAGGACAAACACAACACCAAGGCAGAGTCTGCAAGTCTGGCCATCCCTTAAATACACCAGTATCATCAGTTCCAGGTGTTAGCTGGCTGAAAGGTTGAGTCTCTGATTGCTGGGAGCACCCGCTGGCCAGCCCTGGTACTGCAGATCAAAAGGCAGGTGAGTCCCACCATTGCTGGCCAGTCCATTCCTGACAGTACCCCCCCCTCAAGGAGCGGCCTCAGGACGCTCCAAACAGTCCTAGCTGGGCAAAATGTTCCACCGCCCGGGTCTGGTAACTGGCGGGATATCAAAGACTGGCACACCGGGCAGGACTCCGGGCAGCGGCACACCGGGCTGGACTCCGGGCAGAGGCACATCGGGCTGGACTCCGGGCAGAGGCACATCGGGCTGGACTCCGGGCAGAGGCACATCGGGCTGGACTCCGGGCAGAGGCACATCGGGCTGGACTCCGGGCAGAGGCACATCGGGCTGGACTCCGGGCAGAGGCACACCTGGCAGAGGCACACCGGGCTAAACTCCGGGCAGAGGCACACCGGGCTAAACTCCGGGCAGAGGCACACCGGGCTGGACTCCGGGCAGAGGCACATCGGGCTGGACTCCGGGCAGAGGCACATTGGGCTGGACTCCGGGCAGAGGCACATCGGGCAGGACTCCGGGCAGAGGCACATCGGGCAGGACTCCGGGCAGAGGCACATCGGGCAGGACTCCGGGCAGAGGCACATCGGATTACCAGGCGAAGCAGCAGGCAGTGGGCCACCAGGCGGAGCAGCGGGCACCGGGCCCCCGGGCGGAGCAGCGGGCACCGGGCCCCCGGGCGGGGCGACAGGCACCGGGCCCCCGGGCGGGGCGACAGGCACCGGGCCCCCGGGCGCGGCGACAGGCATCGGGTCCCCAGGCGGGGCGACCGGCATCGGGCCCCCAGGCGGAGCGGCGGGCGCCGGGCCCCCAGGCGGAGCGGCGGGCGCCGGGCCCCCAGGCGGGGCGACAGGCATCGGGCCCCCAGGCGGGGCGACCGGCATCGGGTCCCCAGGCGGGGCGACCGGCATTGGGCCCCCAGGCGGAACGACGGGCTTTGGGCCCCCAGGCGGGGCGACCGGCATCGGGCCCCCAGGCGGAGCGGCGGGCGCCGGGCCCCCAGGCGGGGCGACAGGCATCGGGTCCCCAGGCGGGGCGACAGGCATCGGGCCCCCAGGCGGGGCGGCGGGCGCCGGACCCCCAGGCGGGGCGACAGGCATCCGGCCCCCAGGCGGAGCGGCGGGCGCCGGACCCCCAGATGGAGCGACAGGTCTCGGGCCCTCAGGTGGAGCGGCGGGCGCCGGACCCCCAGGTGGAGCGACAGGTCTCGGGCCCTCAGGCGGAGCGGCGGGCGCCGGACCCCCAGGCGGAGCGACAGGTCTCGGGCCCTCAGGCGGAGCGGCGGGCGCCGGACCCCCAGGCGGAGCGACAGGTCTCGGGCCCTCAGGCGGAGCGGCGGGCGCCGGACCCCCAGGCGGAGCGACAGGTCTCGGGCCCTCAGGGGGAGCGGCGGGCGCCGGACCCCCAGGCGGAGCGACAGGTCTCGGGCCCTCAGGCGGAGCGACAGGTCTCGGGCCCTCAGGCGGAGCGACAGGTCTCGGGCCCCCAGGCGAAGCGGCGGGCACCGAGTCCCCAGGCACGACAGTGGGCTCCGAGTCAACTGGCATGACCGCTGGCACTGGGTCAGACATTGGATCGTCTGGCTGGACAGCGGGCATCGGGTCACCAGGCATCAGGTCATTTGGCTCGACAGCGGGTACCGCGTCATCTGGCAAGGCAGTGGGCTCCGAGTCAACTAGTATGACCGCGGGCACTGGGTCAGACATTGGATCGTCTGACTGGACAGCGGGCATCGGGTCACCAGGCATCAAGTCATTTGGCTCGACAGCGAGCACCGCGTCATCTGGCAAGGCAGTGAGCTCCGAGTCAACAGGCACGACAGTGGGCACCGGGTCATCAGGTACCGGATTGTCTGGCTCGACAGCGGGCATCGGGTCACCAGGTATGGCAGCGGGCACTGGGTCACCAGGCATCAGGTCATTTGGCTCGACAGCGGGCACCGCGTCATCTGGCAAGGCAGTGGGCTCCGAGTCAACTGGTATGACCGCGGGCACTGGGTCAGACATTGGATCGTCTGACAGGACAGCGGGCA
Source organism: Staurois parvus (assembly GCF_062004578.1). NCBI lineage: Eukaryota > Metazoa > Chordata > Amphibia > Anura > Ranidae > Staurois > Staurois parvus. Next base: position 1,062,602 of record NW_028318992.1, on the reverse strand, counting down.
TCGGGTCACCAGGCATCAGGTCATTTGGCTCGACAGCGGGCACCGCGTCATCTGGCAAGGCAGTGGGCTCCGAGTCAACAGGCACGACAGTGGGCACCGGGTCACCAGGCATTGGATCGTCTGGCTCAACAGCGGGCTCTGAGTCAATTGGCACGATAGCGGGCACCGGATCAGGTACCGGATCATCTGGATCAACAGCGGGCATCGAGTCAACTGGCCTAATAGGATCGTCAGGCTGGATCAGTTCATCATGCTGGGTAGAGGCATCAGGCTGAATGCCGGCGTCCGGCTGAGTAGAGGCTTCAGGCTGAGTAGAGGCTTCAGGCCGAGTAGAGGCTCCAGGCCGAGTAGAGGCATCAGGCCGAGTAGAGGCATCAGGCCGAGTAGAGGCTTCAGGCCGAGTAGAGGCATCAGGCCGAGTAGAGGCTTCAGGCCGAGTAGAGGCATCAGGCCGAGTAGAGGCTTCAGGCCGAGTAGAGGCTTCAGGCCGAGTAGAGGCTTCAGGCAGAAGAGAGGCATCAGGCTGCGTACAGGCATCAGGCTGAGTACAGGCATCAGGCTGAGTACAGGCATCAGGCTGAGTAGAGGCTTCAGGCTGAGTAGAGGATTCAGGCTGAACCACGGAAGGCAGGTTCTCCGCTTTGGATACTGGCAGGATGGTATTGGTTGGAAAGAATTTTCGCTTTTTTCTGGTTTTAACTACTGGAGCACTGCAAGTAAACGCAGGTCTGCAAACGAATGGAGCAGCTGGAGACAGAGAAGAACTGGAGGATGGAACAGGAGAGGGAGCAGTTGCTACAGAGGGCTTTTTTACAGGGTTAAAGGCAGGATAGGTGCAGCGAGTGGGAACAGGGTACTGACATGCGGTAGATAGCCAAGTATACTGGGCTGTAACTGGGGGAGCTGTTGGGAATACAGGAGTAGAGCTTTGAGGAAATAGATTAGAAGCAGGACTGGGTCTTTGTAAGCTGACTGAGGCTGGGTGCAACAAGTCTGTCCATGTCTGCAGTATGGGTTGAACAAAGCTGAGCTTACACAAAGCCTGTCTGACCAAAGACTGCACTGCGTTTATACAATCTCTTAGTATCTGTGGTGAACATGTGGAATAACGTTCCAGAAAGTAACCCACATCATCCTCTAATAACCACACCAGGGACTCTACCTGGTCTGCACTAAATGGTGGCAAAAATTCATCCCTGCATTCGGGGAAACCAGATGAAACCAACTCAACACAAACCTTAATCAATGGCTGCACCATAGAGAAATATGTGCCCTGATCTACTAGAACATGAGCGAGCCGTATACATTCTAGCAGTTCATCCCGGGTATACTCCTTCAGAGTCTGATAAGCATATTTTCTGTCATCAAGCACTAGCAGAGATAAATACTCAACCTCATCCAGATCCATCCTTCCCAGCAACAAGCCAAGATGGCTTCCCTGTGCAGCCACTTCTGGTCAGGATTGGCCTTGGTGTAATGTCAGGGCTCCCAGGTGTGACCAGAGGTGTGTGACTGACGCAGGGAAACGCAGACTTCAGATATGTTATAAACAATATAATTTATTAACACTAACCATACAAACATAAACGCAGTGCAATACTAAAACATAATACAGTGAGGGGTCAGCAGGGGGGAAGTCCCTTCCCGCTGCTTGTAAAAATGATTCAACAGCTAATTGGCCACTAGGATTGCTTTTACATGAAAGCTGACTGCCAGCTGAAAAAAAACATACCACGATGATGCCTGCAGCTGCATGCATCGTCCTAGTATATGTCAGGGCTCCCAGGTGTGACCAGAGGTGTGTGACTGATGCAGGGAAACGCAGACTTCAGATATGTTATAAACAATATAATTTATTAACACTAACCATACAAACATAAACGCAGTGCAATACTAAAACATAATACAGTGCAAACAAACCAAACCAACCACCCACAGATAACAGTACATACAAGCAAGCGTCGTCAGGCAGGCCGGGTCAATATCAATAGGGCAGGTAGGTACAGGGGGAGCAAGCGGAGATGGGTCGGGGTCACAGGCCAGGTTCAGCAGGTAGCTAGCAGCGTAGTACAGAGGGTCAGGCAGACAGATGGTCAGGGTCACAAGCCAGGGATCAGAACAGGTAGCAAGCAGCGTGGTACAGAGGGTCAGGCAGAGGGATGGTCAGGAGCGAGCCGGGATCAGAGCAGGAGAAGTCAGCAGCGGTTCAGATCAGGCAGGGTCAGCAAAGGAACAGAAACAGGATGCAGGACAGATACAGGGCCCAGGACAAACACAACACCAAGGCAGAGTCTGCAAGTCTGGCCATCCCTTAAATACACCAGTATCATCAGTTCCAGGTGTTAGCTGGCCGAAAGGTTGAGTCTCTGATTGCTGGGAGCACCCGCTGGCCAGCCCTGGTACTGCAGATCAAAAGGCAGGTGAGTCCCACCATTGCTGGGGGCTTTGGGCCCCCAGGCGGGGCGACCGGCATCGGGCCCCCAGGCGGAGCGGCGGGCGCCGGGCCCCCAGGCGGGGCGACAGGCATCGGGTCCCCAGGCGGGGCGACAGGCATCGGGCCCCCAGGCGGGGCGGCGGGCGCCGGACCCCCAGGCGGGGCGACAGGCATCCGGCCCCCAGGCGGAGCGGCGGGCGCCGGACCCCCAGATGGAGCGACAGGGCTCGGGCCCTCAGGCGGAGTGGCGGGCGCCGGACCCCCAGGTGGAGCGACAGGTCTCGGGCCCTCAGGCGGAGCGGCGGGCGCCGGACCCCCAGGCGGAGCGACAGGTCTCGGGCCCTCAGGCGGAGCGGCGGGCGCCGGACCCCCAGGCGGAGCGACAGGTCTCGGGCCCTCAGGCGGAGCGGCGGGCGCCGGACCCCCAGGCGGAGCGACAGGTCTCGGGCCCTCAGGGGGAGCGGCGGGCGCCGGACCCCCAGGCGGAGCGACAGGTCTCGGGCCCTCAGGCGGAGCGACAGGTCTCGGGCCCTCAGGCGGAGCGACAGGTCTCGGGCCCCCAGGCGAAGCGGCGGGCACCGAGTCCCCAGGCACGACAGTGGGCTCCGAGTCAACTGGCATGACCGCTGGCACTGGGTCAGACATTGGATCGTCTGGCTGGACAGCGGGCATCGGGTCACCAGGCATCAGGTCATTTGGCTCGACAGCGGGTACCGCGTCATCTGGCAAGGCAGTGGGCTCCGAGTCAACTAGTATGACCGCGGGCACTGGGTCAGACATTGGATCGTCTGACTGGACAGCGGGCATCGGGTCACCAGGCATCAAGTCATTTGGCTCGACAGCGAGCACCGCGTCATCTGGCAAGGCAGTGAGCTCCGAGTCAACAGGCACGACAGTGGGCACCGGGTCATCAGGTACCGGATTGTCTGGCTCGACAGCGGGCATCGGGTCACCAGGTATGGCAGCGGGCACTGGGTCACCAGGCATCAGGTCATTTGGCTCGACAGCGGGCACCGCGTCATCTGGCAAGGCAGTGGGCTCCGAGTCAACTGGTATGACCGCGGGCACTGGGTCAGACATTGGATCGTCTGACAGGACAGCGGGCATCGGGTCACCAGGCATCAGGTCATTTGGCTCGACAGCGGGCACCGCGTCATCTGGCAAGGCAGTGGGCTCCGAGTCAACAGGCACGACAGTGGGCACCGGGTCACCAGGCATTGGATCGTCTGGCTCAACAGCGGGCTCTGAGTCAATTGGCACGATAGCGGGCACCGGATCAGGTACCGGATCATCTGGATCAACAGCGGGCATCGAGTCAACTGGCCTAATAGGATCGTCAGGCTGGATCAGTTCATCATGCTGGGTAGAGGCATCAGGCTGAATGCCGGCGTCCGGCTGAGTAGCGGCTTCAGGCTGAGTAGAGGCTTCAGGCCGAGTAGAGGCTCCAGGCCGAGTAGAGGCTCCAGGCCGAGTAGAGGCTCCAGGCCGAGTAGAGGCATCAGGCCGAGTAGAGGCATCAGGCCGAGTAGAGGCTTCAGGCCGAGTAGAGGCATCAGGCCGAGTAGAGGCTTCAGGCCGAGTAGAGGCATCAGGCCGAGTAGAGGCTTCAGGCCGAGTAGAGGCTTCAGGCCGAGTAGAGGCTTCAGGCAGAAGAGAGGCATCAGGCTGCGTACAGGCATCAGGCTGAGTACAGGCATCAGGCTGAGTACAGGCATCAGGCTGAGTAGAGGCTTCAGGCTGAGTAGAGGATTCAGGCTGAACCACGGAAGGCAGGTTCTCCGCTTTGGATACTGGCAGGATGGTATTGGTTGGAAAGAATTTTCGCTTTTTTCTGGTTTTAACTACTGGAGCACTGCAAGTAAACGCAGGTCTGCAAACGAATGGAGCAGCTGGAGACAGAGAAGAACTGGAGGATGGAACAGGAGAGGGAGCAGTTGCTACAGAGGGCTTTTTTACAGGGTTAAAGGCAGGATAGGTGCAGCGAGTGGGAACAGGGTACTGACATGCGGTAGATAGCCAAGTATACTGGGCTGTAACTGGGGGAGCTGTTGGGAATACAGGAGTAGAGCTTTGAGGAAATAGATTAGAAGCAGGACTGGGTCTTTGTAAGCTGACTGAGGCTGGGTGCAACAAGTCTGTCCATGTCTGCAGTATGGGTTGAACAAAGCTGAGCTTACACAAAGCCTGTCTGACCAAAGACTGCACTGCGTTTATACAATCTCTTAGTATCTGTGGTGAACATGTGGAATAACGTTCCAGAAAGTAACCCACATCATCCTCTAATAACCACACCAGGGACTCTACCTGGTCTGCACTAAATGGTGGCAAAAATTCATCCCTGCATTCGGGGAAACCAGATGAAACCAACTCAACACAAACCTTAATCAATGGCTGCACCATAGAAAAATCTGTGCCCTGATCTACTAGAACATGAGCGAGCCGTATACATTCTAGCAGTTCATCCCGGGTATACTCCTTCAGAGTCTGATAAGCATATTTTCTGTCATCAAGCACTAGCAGAGATAAATACTCAACCTCATCCAGATCCATCCTTCCCAGCAACAAGCCAAGATGGCTTCCCTGTGCAGCCACTTCTGGTCAGGATTGGCCTTGGTGTAATGTCAGGGCTCCCAGGTGTGACCAGAGGTGTGTGACTGACGCAGGGAAACGCAGACTTCAGATATGTTATAAACAATATAATTTATTAACACTAACCATACAAACATAAACGCAGTGCAATACTAAAACATAATACAGTGAGGGGTCAGCAGGGGGGAAGTCCCTTCCCGCTGCTTGTAAAAATGATTCAACAGCTAATTGGCCACTAGGATTGCTTTTACATGAAAGCTGACTGCCAGCTGAAAAAAAACATACCACGATGATGCCTGCAGCTGCATGCATCGTCCTAGTATATGTCAGGGCTCCCAGGTGTGACCAGAGGTGTGTGACTGATGCAGGGAAACGCAGACTTCAGATATGTTATAAACAATATAATTTATTAACACTAACCATACAAACATAAACGCAGTGCAATACTAAAACATAATACAGTGCAAACAAACCAAACCAACCACCCACAGATAACAGTACATACAAGCAAGCGTCGTCAGGCAGGCCGGGTCAATATCAATAGGGCAGGTAGGTACAGGGGGAGCAAGCGGAGATGGGTCGGGGTCACAGGCCAGGTTCAGCAGGTAGCTAGCAGCGTAGTACAGAGGGTCAGGCAGACAGATGGTCAGGGTCACAAGCCAGGGATCAGAACAGGTAGCAAGCAGCGTGGTACAGAGGGTCAGGCAGAGGGATGGTCAGGAGCGAGCCGGGATCAGAGCAGGAGAAGTCAGCAGCGGTTCAGATCAGGCAGGGTCAGCAAAGGAACAGAAACAGGATGCAGGACAGATACAGGGCCCAGGACAAACACAACACCAAGGCAGAGTCTGCAAGTCTGGCCATCCCTTAAATACACCAGTATCATCAGTTCCTGGTGTTAGCTGGCCGAAAGGTTGAGTCTCTGATTGCTGGGAGCACCCGCTGGCCAGCCCTGGTACTGCAGATCAAAAGGCAGGTGAGTCCCACCATTGCTGGCCAGTCCATTCCTGACAGTATAACCACTCACAGTCTAGCAACATACCAGTACATTGCCGGTCCATGTTGGGCAAATATGTAACAGCAGAGAACATGGGCATATGATGAATTGGGTCTGTGGACCAATATGACCACAATGCATTCTGTTTTGTAATGCCCATGTTGAGGGTTAGGCCCAAAAATGTTTTAGATTCAGAAATCGTGATATTTTTCCATGCAAATTGTCTGGCAAGAGCTGAATTTGGGTGGAAGGTGTTGTATTGTTATGCGTATAAATTGCCTTGGTCCACAATCAATTGGTACAAATCTTCCATGAAAAACAGTGGAGGGGCTAAATGTTGGCAGTGAACGGGACTGATCCTGCTAACACTGTTTTTATGGACACTATACAAAACAGGCATTAGTATAGTTCTGTTCATGATCATTATATAGATTGTACGGATCAAACACTATATTAGTAATTGTGGTGATCAGCGACCTATAGCATGAGTGTAATAGTGTGTGGGCAATCTACCGCTAGCTGACCCTGTGTCAGGAATGGAGATTTTTTATTTGTATTTAAATCATACAAACCACCAATCCAACTTTTTGTACAAAAATACAAAATATATAAATAAATAGGTATAAACATCACCTTAATACGTAAACAAAAAAAGTCCAGAATTTCCTGGGGAAAAACACAACATAAAGAAACGAAAACACTCATAGCCTTTATGGATCAGAAACTAAAAGTCCATTCCTTGGAAGAAAAAAGAGCAACAAAACCTGATGCTCCAGGCATACAAAACCACCCCAACAAAATAGAAACGTATACATATAAGAGGCCTTTATGGCCACAAACCAAAAGGAAAACACAATCAATTTCCACCTTACTGCTTCAGACAGCCTTTATGGCCTAAACCTAGTACATTTTTACTGCAAACAATACATATTTACGAAGAAGACTGAGAAACGTAGACCTTCAGCGTCAGCAGCCTTCCATCAAAAAGGTTACATACCTACAAAATCTAGGGGAGTGAAAAGAGGAAAATAGGGACAGATACCACCACCCGAGATCAACAGGCAGCAGCTACAGGCCTAATGTTCCTCCACGCCTCCATCCAGGCCTTTCGCCGCCACCTGTCTTTCTCCAGACCCCGAATCTTCCCAACCTCACCAAGAATGCCACACACCACCACCTGGACGGGGAGGACTTTCTGCCGAAGGGATACCTGGCATCGTGCATTCCACGTGTAGTATCGGACCACTAAACTGACTAAGAACAAGGTGTCCAAATCAAAATCCTGGCGGCTTTCAAATGCTCCATACACCCTCTCTGCATAAGTCATGCAGTGCAGGAAAGAAACACCTAGAGCCCCACCCACCTCTTTGAACACTTCCACGTTAAAGGGGCACTGAAGCAAGAAGTGGTCCATAGTTTCCACTTCACCCTGACACTCTGACCTCGGACAACCACGGTCGTCCGGAGGATGGTACTTCAAGTTACCCCTCACGAAAAAGCCTGCCATGGAAAGCGAGCCAGGCCTGGTCCCTAAACTTCAAGGGAATCCGCTCCAGATTTATTAAACGTAAACCCTCCCTCATGATATGGCCTGGGCAATCTTTCAAGGCCAACGGAGCATGGAAGGCGTTCGCCACAATCCTCTCACCCAGGAGTCTCCTAGGGAGGGATCTGACCTCCTCCACCGTCACATGCCACTGCGTAATTTCAGGCACGGTGCCACATAAGCCGAGAGCTTACCGTGCTTGAGCCGCAGGCTTTTCACTGGCCCGCCACTCTCCCAACTGCTCAGAAAGGGTCTAAACCAGATCCGAAACAGCCCTACCCATGCAGGTGGTCTCTCTGCCAGCATGCTACCAAAATTATGTTTCAAGAACATCAGAGAGAAAAAAACCACCGGGTTGACCATACCTAGGCCACCCTCCTGCCTGGATGAGTAGGTCACATCCCGTTTGACAAGGTTCAGCCTGTTCCCCCATAACATCTGGAAGAAGCCGCTGTAGATCCTCGTATAGAGCGATTCTGGCAAGAGGCAAACGAAACTGACATACAAAAGCACGGGGACCAGGAAAGTCTTGATCAAATCAACCCTTTCCCTCAAGGAGAGCCGCCACCCCTTCCAGCATCTCACCTTGACCTCGGCACCAGACAGTTTGGCCTCCCAATTTGATTTGCTATAATCAGCAGAGCCGAAATTGATGCCTAAAACCTTTATATTCTGTTGAGGCACCGGGAAGGTGTCCGGGAGTGAGAAGCCCTCACCCTCCCTCCCCATCCAGAGAACTTCGCATTTGTCCTGGTTGACCTTGGAGCCAAATGCCTCGGCATACTGATCCATCACTGAGGCCACCTCCTGCGCCTTCTCCAACCCAGAGATGAAAACAGAAACGTCATCAGCATTAGCCACGACCCTCAGGGGCGGATCCCCAGCGGACCCCATAGGCACCCCACTCACCGCCCCACCATCTAGCCTCCTGACGAAGGAGTCGATGGCAAAGGCGTAGAGCAAAGGGCTCAGCGGGCACCCCTGGCGCATCCCAGATCCAACCCTAAAGGATCGCCCAACCCAGCCATTCACCAACATGAAGCTCTCAGCCTCCCTATACAACGTCTTCAGCCAGCCAATGAACCTCCCCTCCAAACCATACCAGTCCAGGAGATGCCAGAGGTACTCATGATTGACTCGGTCAAAGGCCTTAGCCTGGTCCACTGCCAGCAGAAACTTTCCCCATCCTTCAGCCTTACACCATTCCAGGGCCTCCCGGACACTAACACCACTGTGAAGGTACTCCTGCCCTGGACCGAGCAATGCTGCTGACGTGAAAGCAAGCCATCCACCACTGACGACAGGCGCCAGAACAAAATCTTAGCCAGAACCTTTCTATCGACATTGAGAAGGCTAATGGGGCGCCAATTCTCAATAGCCGAAGGAACCTTACCCTTTGACAAGAGAAACACTGCAGACTGCCTCATGGAGGGAGAGAGGGACCCCTCATCCAGACAGCAGTTGTAAACCTCCGCGAGGCGAGGCGCCAAGCTGGACTTAAAGGTTTTAAAAAACTCGGCTGTCAGGCCATCTGGCCCAGGAGTCTTCTTAATGGCCAGACTATCGATAGCTTTGACCACCTCTTCTGCAGTAATCTCCCCAGTCAAATTCGCAGGTGGAACATTACCGTCCAGACCCGGTGTAGACTCCAAAAAGCTCAACATCCTTGTCCGGTCGAGGCACTTCTCACCCAGCAAGTCCTCATAAAAGGACCTGGAGACCTCCAAGATCCCTGACCTGGATCTTGTCAGGGACCCCGTACTATCCCTTAGGGCAGAGACCATCTTAATCGCTGCACTCTGTTTGCAATTCTGGAAGGGGTTCGGCGAGTGGTACTTCCCATAATCCCTCTCCAGAACCAAAGAGGTACGCCGGTCATACTGGTACTTCCTGAGGAGAAGCTTGGCCTCCGAGATTGCCCCAGAATCTCCACCGCTAGAAACAAGGCGGTCGAGCTTCCTCCGCAACCGTTGGTAGGCGATGTACTTATCAAACTGCCTCCTTTTACCTATGGCCTTGAAAAACCTGCCTTGGTAAGTTCCCACCACTCCGACTTACTGTCGCAGAGATCCAGCACAGTCTCCTGAGCCTGAAAGAACTCCTCGAAGGATTGTCTCACCTCCTCGTCCTTCAGCAGAGACAAATTCAACCTCCAGATGCCCTTCCCTCTCAGTGGCGTGTCTGAAACATTCAAAGTCACAGTAAGCATAAGGTGGCCAGAAAACTCCACAGCCCGACACTCAGGTGCCGAGAAGGCAGAGTCCTCCTTCAATAAAAACCTGTCTATCCTACTCTGACTATTACCTCTCCTAAACGTGAAACAGTGCTGCCTGGGCTGCTCTTAACCAAGGCATCCACCAGACCTGCTTCCTTGACTATGGCATTTAGAAAAACGCTCTCATATCCCAGCCTGTCATTGAAGCCTCTCCTGTCCTTGGGCCTAGTTATGGTATTAAAGTCACCTCCAAAGACCACCACGTAAAAAGGAAAGGCTTGATCCTTGTGAAGAGGCGCTTCCTGTCCCACTTGGACTGCGGTCCATATATATTGATTAGGCGCAGTTCCTGCCCTCCCACAAGGACATCCAAGGTCAAACATCTCCACTCCAATCTCCACCTCAATAACCCGCCGGCACGTTACCATACCGGTAAAAAGCACCGCAACTCCGCTGTAAGGCTCAGCCGCAAGAGATCAGTAGGATGGCCCACGCCTCCACTCCCGCTTGGCCAGATGTATATTCGCCAGGCTGCCAGGCTGGACAACCTGGTCTCCTGCAAAAAGAAAATATCAGCATCCATACCACTGATCAAAAATAAGGCTGTCTCTCTAGCACTCACAGACTTTATGCTGGCAACATTAATAGTTGCCACCTTTATCGGAGCGGGAACTGCCATTAAGATAATTGAGAGTGGCGTTTCTTAACCCTCTTCTTGACTTTTTTTAAAGGGTCTCCTGACCTCTTTAGAGATCCTCCTGCCTCCTCATCCTCCATCGGGGAAACCGGATCCTCAGATACCCCTTCCTCCTCCCCCGACAGAGCCCCAAACATATTACCAAGGGCCACCTCTCCCACCTCCAGAGAGGAGATAGACCCTGCAGGAGAGAGGACCGGCCTGTTACGCCTCCCCACCACCGACCACCCCTCCTCCACCTGGACTCCGCCTTCCCTGGGCAGGACCCTGGGCACCCGGGGACTTTCCTTAGGGACCTTATCCCGCTGAAGATGAAGGAGAACCGTGGGGGACAGGCACAGTAGGCCCAAACTTTACCTCCACCACCCCCTGCCCCTTTGGCAGCTTCTACCAACTTCTTCCCTCTCCTGGGAAGGGGGACAGGCACATCAGGGGAGACTACAGGGGACTGGACCAGGGCAGACTCAACAGGGGGGATAGACACGGAAGGGGCAACAGAAACTTCCCCTACCTCCACTGAAGCTGCCGCAGAGGCCAAACTGGCCTTTTCTGCTGCTATTGCAGCCTCCTCGGCCTCAATCCTGTCCAGCTCCGCCACCAACTCACCCTCAGGCAAATTACGGAGAGCCTCAGGGCACTGGTTATAGGAATGGCCAAGGACACCGCAAAGATTGCAGCGTATGATATTGCAATCCCTGGCCAGGTGGCCAATCTCCTGGCACAGGGAGCAACGGATGACTGGGCACGTGGCAGCAAAGTGCCCCTTGCCACCGCAGCGGTGACACACCCGCGGTTGACCGGCATAAAACACAATGAGCCGATCCCTTCCGAGAAAGGGAGATGAGGGGATGTGCTGCAGCACATTACCCTCTACCCTTAAACGCACAGTGGCCGTCCACCCACCCGTCCAGATCTTCCTATCATCCAGAATCTTGGACAAGGGCCCCAAAACATCCCCGTACCTTCCCAACCACACAACAATGTCAGAGACTGGGACAGATTCATTCCTTACCAATATTGTGACCTTTTTGATCACATTTTGGCGGGATATGAGTTTGGGGGTAAGGCCAACCCACCTAGGGCTGCGGACATATGTTGCCTCAAATTTTTGCCAGAAAAGGTCCAGCAATTCGGGCCTCATAAAGGATACGTCATACTCCCCTGTTCCTACAGGGGCAATAAAGGCATAAATGTCCACAGCCCTGAACCCCATCTCCAAGACCCTGTCAATGACTTCCCTACGGCTTAAAGGAGGACCCTCCCCGGTCCATTTTAATTGGACCACATTTCTCTGTGTGGCTGAGGTAGGTAGGTTCCCAGCATGTGTTTGGGGTGGCCTAACCTGCCCCTGACCACCTCTCACTGCCGCAGAAAAATTTAAGGCAGGTCGGACCATTGGGGTACCCACTGCAGAGGCAACGGAAACAGGGGGGGCCGCAACAGAGGCGGCAGGACCCAGGTAAAGCAGAACCAGAGGGGCTCTGAGGCTTGGGACCCGCACTGACAGAGGGGGGACCTGACAGGACCTGACCTGGAGGGACTAGAACACCAGCAAGGGGACCCGGAGGGATGGACAACAAACCGGGGACAACCCCAATCCCCAGAGGGGCGGGACCAGATGAGACCAGGACCGACGGGACAGAGGGAACAGAAACACCCACCCCCTGGTCCGCGGGAGGGGCCTGCACGCCAAGCATGCCTGCTGATACATTACCCACCGCCCCAGAGTCCATGGGCACGCCACCAGATGCAACAGAGTCCCGCACAGTGTTCCCGACCAGTGGATCCTTTGCCAATAGTTTACTCTCCATAGACCTGGGAATGCGCTGCAACTTGACATATGCCGACCGCTCCTTCAGGACCGGATTTGCTGGCTTGCGCGGCATCACATCATCCACTTCCTCCTCCGAATCTTCCGATGTGAACTGGAAGCGGTCCTCACGCAACCCGGGCTCCACTTCCGCCGTGAAACAAAGCACTCCAGCTGACTCTGCCTCCTCCACCTGCGTTCCTCAATCAGCAGACCGCTGCCCGAGGGGGAGGGAATCCGAAACTCCCGCGTCAACGGTGTCTCCCTTAACAGGAGCCACCATTTGCAGGGAAGATGCAGCGGGCTCAGCCTGCCCCTGCACCGGTTCACCTCCTTTCACCACCGGAGCATCCGATAACTCCTCCATGGAGGAAACCTCCTCCACCGAGCCCCTCGCCGAAGCCACGCTCCTGCTCCTCGCAGCTTTAAAGCGGGCATCATTCTGGAACTTCTCCCGCAACACGCCACTCTTCCTCTTTAGGGCCACCACGTATTTCCCCTGGAGGGACACCCGCTTCCCCAACACCTCCAGGTCTGGCTTCATTGTCTGGCGCTTGGTGCTCCAGACCCTGTCATATGATGAGCGGAACTTTTTGAACTCCAAGCTCAGCTTTCCCAGCTTCGCCTCCTCCTTCTCAATTGTTTGGATCCAGGCAGCCACCCGGTCACGATACGCACCATAATCCTCCCCTTTCTTAGGGCCTGTTCCTAGGTCCTCTACGGATGGGAAGCCAGGATCGGTACTAGGCCCCTCCGGGGGTCTTCCACTGCTGGACTCAGGCCCAGGATCCGCCATCCTCCCTGGGCTTGAGCAGGGCACTTTAGCCCCGGGCTTCTCGAGCCTTCCTGGAGCTCAGTAGAGCAACGTCCAGCACACCCTCTCCACACAGAGTCAGGAATGGACTCACCTGCCGTGTGGGCTGCAGTACCAGGGCTGGCCAGCGGCTGCTCTCAGCAGCCAGAAGCTCACTCCTACAATCAAGTCATCACCTGAGGCTGATTGCAGGAGGTGTATTTAAGGAGTGGCCAGGCCTGCAGTCAGGGCCTTGGTGTATGTTTCCCATAAGCCCCATGTACCTGCATCCTGCCTGATCCTGATTCTGCTTTGATCCTGACTCTGAACGAACTCCGCCTGTCCAGACCTCGGCTATTCCTGACCACTATTCCGCTCGCTCCTGGTACCCTGTTTGCCCATTTGCTACCGACCCGGCCTGCCCGACTACGTTTGATTTGTATATATAGTTATCTGTTGGAGGTTGGGTTGTTTGCACTGTGGTATGTGTACCTTGCAATGCGTTTGTGTTGTTTAGTCTTTAATAAATTGTCTTGTTTACTCTATACCTGAAGCCTGCGTTTCCCTGTGTCAGTCCACACACCTCTGGTCATACCCGGAGCCCTGACACCCTGGTTGGGAGGGGTGCTTACTGACCCTGATGCTATCTGATGTCCCTAATGGCAGGAATACAGTGATCAGTGAAAACTTCTATATGCTGAAACTGTTATAATGGCACTGGCTGGGTGACAGGGCGATCAAAGGGTTAATAGGTGCAATCAAAGGGTTAAATGTGCTAATCTAGTGTGTGTGTGTGTGTGTGTGTGTGTGTGTGTGTGTGTGTGTGTAAAATGTAGTGCTTTACTCAGTGTTCTCTTCTCTCCCTGGACCGGTCAGGGGGTAGCAGGGAGCACAGGCACTTTCACGCACCGAAATAGGAAGCAATGTAAGATTACGTCGCTTTGCCCAGAACCGCTGCTCGGCCACAAAATGTGGGTGAGTGGTCAGCAAGTAGTTAAAAAAAACCCTAATTTTTTTTTTAAATTCTCAATATGGTATTTTTTTTTTTATTTTTTTATAATTTTTTAAAATACTTTTATCAGAATAGTACAATGTTACCATAGTAATATTGTACTACTGTGTACTACTGTGGGGAGGTGAACAGGGATTTTTTTTTTTTACACTTTGCTTTGCAGAAATTAAAATCTGCCACAATCAGATGACCCTTTTTAAAGTCTAAAAGTTTTCTTAACAGGCCCTCCAGATATACCATTGAGTTCTTATTAGGGCGATAAATATGTGCTAATATACATTCTATTTGTCGAGTCAGGTTTGGGGGTCCACAAACGAGACCTTTCAGATGAGATAGTGAGTCCAAATTGATAAAGAAAGGTACATTTATTACACTGCAGTGGAGATAATATAGCATACAGAAGTTCACCTTGTATGAGATGGACCACAGTAATTTCCCTTTCAAAAATAAAAACTTCTGGATCCACCAAACTGTCTTCCATAATAAATCTTACATTTTTTGCTAGCCCAATAGCTACCCCTTTTACGCGTTTTATTGGTGAATCCATATACGTAATACCACACTGGGTAAAATTTAGAATATAGCTTAGCATTTGTAATCTGAGATAGATGTGTCTCTTGCAGAAACACTACCTCAATGGAACGTTGATTGAATTTCCCTGAGGATCTTATGCTTTTTAGTTGGAGTGTTTAGATGTGAAAACATTACTGTATATGTCATAACATTGCTCACATTCATTTCTACTACTAAATCTCTTCTCCATCAGTGTACAAACTCAAAGGTGCGTGGATGTATAAAGTTTGGAACAGAAAAATATATTCAGAGTGACCTTTATGACCCTTCCCCACCTCTCCCCAATTTCCCCTCCCAACTTCCCTCCTTCCCCTTCCCCCTCCCATTCCTATTTTTAGATCCCTTTGGCCAATATTCTAGCTCTGGAATCTGATGTGGTTTAGTCCCACTATCTGTTCCTCTTCGGGGTAAGACTCAGAACACGTACACCTGTCCAGAACGCTTTTCCTAATTCTTAAATCACGAACATATGTGACTTATTGAGCCTCCCGATGCCCTATTTTTAAATATGAGAGAAGAAAGAGAGAAAGGAGAAAAATATATATATATTTCTCTCTTCTGTCCCCCTTCCTCCTCCCTCCCCTCCCTATAACTCACCTCCCCAAATTTTCCTCTCTTCATCCTCCCCCCAACCTACCCTCCTGTTATGTCTGCCGTTGTACCTTATTACCGTTATAAACACCTATCTCAAAAAGAAAAAAAAAGGCGGTGAAATTAAATGTTTTACCTTAAACTATTACTCTATTACTCGTAGCCTTTCCATTATGCTATCTATTTAAGGACTAGTTGCCACTTGTCTTTTCCTAACTCTACACTCTTCTTAACCCCTTCGGACCATCTTGGAATATCTATTGCCTGTAT
This sequence comes from Staurois parvus, assembly GCF_062004578.1. Lineage (NCBI taxonomy): Eukaryota > Metazoa > Chordata > Amphibia > Anura > Ranidae > Staurois > Staurois parvus. The sequence continues at coordinate 1,047,078 of NW_028318992.1, read as the reverse complement.
GTCAAGTCTTTCACAGAAGACCTTTAGGTCCTCTGGGAATCTTAATCTCGCTGATTGTCCATCTTTCTACCCTAACAGGCATGCTGGAATCCCCAACTGTACCAGACATTCTTTTTGCACATTAGATCTAATAATGGTTTCAAAGATCTTCTGGCCAATGTCTCTGGCGCTATGTCTGCAAAAATTTGCAGACTCGCTTCTCCACGTCTTACTGCTGGGATTCCACGTAACTTCTTACAGATGTTTACTTTAGCGTCATAATGATAAAATCTCACTATCACATCTCTGGGGCATCCGGTGCTACTCCTTGGGGCCACTTAGTCCTGTGTACTCTGTCTATTTTCAGTTGTTCTGTCACTGATCTGCCTATTAATGGATTAAATATTTTCCTCATTTCATCCCGTAGGTCTTCTCCCGACATTACTTCTGGCAAGCCCCAGATCTTCAAGTCTATATCTGTTCTCTTCATCTTCTAATTTATATGACCGCTTCCTTTGCTCTCTATGCATTTCCTCCCCCTTTCACTTCTAACTTAATCATTACTTGCGCGTTTCTCTAATTTTCCTTTTGTTTCTTTAACTCAAGATAGAACTTGTCCCAGGTCATTGTGTAATACGGCCATTTCATTCTTTAAAGCTAGAAGGTAACGGGGTAGGGGCCGTAACATGGCGCTCGCAGGATGCTAATGTTAGGAGCTCCTGATTCCTGTTATATTCTAAGAGCCAGAGTCCACTAAAACCCCCCTTTACATATCCTCCGGTCTGGGCCTTCCATATGTGTGGTGCTGTGGAGGCGGTGGATGCTGGGAGCGCCCATGTGACGGCAGTGGGGTGTCCAAGGAACTGCCACCTCGCTCTGGAGGAGAAGTTGATACAGGACACTGGAACACTGTTGAAGTGTTTGTGCTCCTAGGTCTCTGGAGACAGCTGACAAAGAGCAGAGTAGCGGAGGCAGGGAGAGCCTTTGCGAAGGTGGCGGGGTGTCCTGAGAGATGAATTCCAGGTACTGGTTGCGATACTCTGCAGTATTGAATCACTTTGGTTGTAAAAGAAACACCACTCTATCATGGACTGATTCCAGATCCTCTACGACCACCCTCTCCTAGATGAGTATATGATTCTCCATAGACATTAGGACCATATTCAAAGGCAAAGAAAAGGCATAATAGTGCAGCGTGGTTTAAAATCAAAACATACTTTAATGTAGTAACACACTTACAAACAAGGTGTCTAGACCAACACCAGCATCAAAGGCATAGGCATAAATTTATGCCTTTGATGCTGGTGTCGGTCTAGACACCTTGTTTGTCTAGACACTGTGCAACATTCACTACACTATGCAAAGATCGCCACAAAAGTAGTACATGTACTACTTTAGAAATCAGTGTTGGAAACGCACCCATGTGTTTGCAACTAATAGCAGACAATAGGGTGTGACTTGGCATATGATTTGCAAGTCACATGTCATGCAAATTGCATGCCAAGTCGCATCCAGGGTGCATGATTTCAGGTGCGATTTGGGAATTGAAATTATACCTGATATGGGATCTAATGAATGTGGATGTGAGTGTCTTAACATAAGTGATTTGCTGCAGCACAATTTCAAAAGTAGTTCTTGTCTAACTTTTTCAGCATTTTGTAGCGATTTCACATATAGACTACAATAGAAACCGCAATGCAAAACACAATTGAAAATGCAATAACTCATTGGTAAATCTACAGAAAATACGGTGAAATTGCCAACAAAAAGTACAATTTTAAATCGATAAATATATATAATCCCCCTGCGCTGCTATAAATAGATGTTAAGGGTAGCTGCTAACACCCTATCCTCTCCTCATGAGTGAAAAAACAGTGAATATTGTTATAAATGGTGTGGTGCTACATACCAGGTATAGCATGAACAAATATGGCTCTATGTGCCAAACAGATATCATATATACATAACGTGCTAAAATAGATAAATGATAGTGACAATATCGTGGCAATTAGTGATTCTCTATAAAGGGATATAAGTGCGTGATATTTAAAGTCAATAAAAAACAGTGTACAAGGCACACAAATGCATGATGATATTGTCCATAAACTTAGTGTTAGGCACACCACAAACACTAATCAAAACATGCTCCTTTCGCCAGTGTAGGTGATGGGTGAGAATCCAAAATGGCTAGCGTGCCTGCTCACCTTCCCCCTGCGGCCCCCAGGTGCCAAAATGCCTTGCGGATCACCCCGGACACCCTCCAACATCTATATATAGCAGCGCAGGGGGATTATATATATTTATCTATCTAAACACCATTACCTTGTTCCCGCCTGCAGCAGCTATGGAAGATTTTAATTTTCTAGAAAACAGAACGGTCAACATAGAGGATGTATTCAATAACAACAATACTCCTAGAAATGACTTTGACTCAATATTCAGGAAGTTGGGCCATTTGATGGAGAAAAAAATATCAGTATGGCGGGATTTAGTTACGTATGAAAAATATCTCAAAGATGGACTAGTACCCAGGCGATTAAGATGGGATGTTCCCATCAATGATGGCTTATTAGACTCAGAATCAGTCAATGAATGGTTTAGTTTTTTTCAAGAAAAAAGCCAGGAACTAGTGAGATTTTTACTCAAACGAAAGCAAATGAAAATGAAAAATCTAGACACACTAATAGAAGAAATTAAAAACCAGTTGGAAAATCACAAGGAATCCATAGAGGTAATTATTCTCACCAAACGGCTCAATAAGGATCTAGAAATAGCGGATCAAGAAGTAAAAAATAGAAAATCTAAGAAATATAAGAGAGACCTTAATGGCTATAAAAATAATCAGGTTTTTAAATGGGAAATTACACCCATAGAAGCAGAAGTTAGCTCCACCAATACCACACCAGTTAAAAATTATCATGAAGAAAAAAATTCAAATCCCATTTACACAGAACCCCCTAGGGATCCAAATAGAAATATAAACCCACACACACCCAAGTACCATACCCCTAGGCAGGGGTGGAAAACTGATAACAAGGGGCCGCATAATTATAGACCGCAAGGTGGAAGAGGAAATGGAAAACCCCCATATAGACCATATAATGGTCACCAACAGGGACGTAATTACCAACAAGGGGGTAGTTTTTTGCCCCAATCAAGGAAGAGGTGGCCATAATTATTACAATTATCATGACCAGAGTCCTAGACATGACCATGATAGTGGGTATCCTTCTAGAAATGATAGAAGGAGCCTAATACCACTTTATAATCGTTATGATCCTATTCGTGATGAATATAGTCAGAGGGATTTTTAGGGAGGGGTCATATGGAAAGGAGCCCGAGACCAGACAGAAAGAGAAGTCCAGCAAGAGAAGAGGATGTAGAGCTGGGTTCCAAAAGCAAAAGCAAAAGAGAATAATAGGTGAGGGAGTTTTTAACTTCAGCAACACAACTTTGAGTCACGAGGAATTACAAGTATTAGACAAAGGCCTTAAGTTTGCCCCACCAAAACCGGCCGATAAATTTAGTATTTTTACTAAACGTAGACGTGACATAGCAACGTGGTGATGCACTTCCGGTCCGGCGCCATCTTAGTGCACCAGAGGATTATCAGTACACCCATGTGGGATGACATCCAAACGCTTTGTATTTTTTTCCCAAACGTGAGTGTTCACTTGGCAGTTTTATATATTTAATAAACATTTCATACAGGTTTACACTATGGAGGATTTTCTGAGTTCTCATTCCATGACTTCATGAATGTATATGTGTATACTGGTACTGGTTCATGGAGGATAAGTGGAAGGTGGAGGCGATATTGTAGGAGCCTATGGTGTATTCTCTAGCCTGGAGAGAGTTGTGAAGTAACCATTAGCCTGGAGAGAGCAAGCAGGATCCGGGGTGATCCGCAAGGCATTTTGGCCCCTGGGGGCCGCAGGGGGAAGGTGAGCAGGCACGCTAGTGTCATGGAAATGTTGTATTTACAGGTTGAACTTTAAATGTGTCATATATTAATGTTATTCATATGTCTTTCGTGTGGCTTAATTAAAGCTCTGAAGGCTGCAATTGGGCCATGCGCATTTACAATGTATGTATTACAGTACTCAGCTCGGTAACGGATGAGATGGCAGATCTGCGCTTATAGACCGGCGTGTATACTACCACGGCATTCGATGCGAATGCCGCCGGCGGTAGGCCGCGGGCCTGTATCCACATATCAGCAGCATAGTACCACATGGACTTCGTACCGCAAGGCGCCAAGCAGTGCGAACTCCGTGTGTAGGCTCATGTATATCTTACAAGCCATTACCGACCTGAAACTGTATCTGGATGGATGTGTTTTAATAAAGATCGTATCGGGCCCATTCAGATACAGACTGACACTGTTTAATCTAGGGGATGCTTGTACAGAGAATTTACATACCACTAGGAGCTAATAGGAGGGGGAAGGTTGCTTCCCTCAGAGAGCTCATGGTCCTCCCCTCCGGAGGACTGGTGATAGATAAGAGGAAAGGCTATGCTCCAATCGGAATGTACATCCTGTGTATAGGGGCATGTGTGTGTTTGTAATAAAAATCGGAGGCTGCGGTTGGATCCGTCTCTATGTGAATTCCAACAGCAACCTGAGAGTGTCGCCTGATCATTCCTGGGTAACGGGAGCTCTATTTCCCCACATCTCAAGAAAGCTAACCCAGTTGGAGGGGCAGGGATTGTGGAGTTTAGCTGCAGTCGCGATTCGCACAGCTTTATGGGGGATTTCTGCGCATTCAACTGCGAGTACTCACGGTAAGGATAAATTCGTTCAAAGCGAATTTCCAAGACACTAGCCATTTTGGATTCTCACCCATCACCTACACTGGCGAAAGTAGCATGTTTTGATTAGTGTTTGTGGTGTGCCTAACACTAAGTTTATGGACAATATCATCAGGCATTTGTGTGCCTTGTACACTGTTTTTTATTGATATATTTCACTTTAAATATCACGCACTTATATCCCTTTATAGGGAATTACTAATTGCCACGATATTGTCACTATCATTTATCTATTTTAGCACGTTATGTATATATGATATCTGTTTGGCACATAGAGCCATATTTGTTCATGCTATATCTGGTATATGTATGTAGCGCCACACCATTTCTAACAATATTCTTAAATCGCATCTAGTGTGAACCAAGCAGGCAATTCAACAAAGGAAATAAATCTTTGAAGGCATGCGGTATCTGCATGCTCGGATAAGGGTCTGTTATGGATTTGGGGGGGGGGACTCCATGCCGTTATTTTATTAATTTTTTTTTAATCCTTTTCTCTCTCTCGCTCACTCTTCTCTTGGTTTGACAAACCTTCCCAAAAGGGGGTGGAGTGCAAACCAGCATTATCAAAATAAATCATAAGTCCAGGCCCTTATCTCATCCCATCGTTTGACATTCACATAAGGTGCAACTTTAAAGGTGTTTGAACAGACAAGACCTCATTCTAATTCACAGGGATCATTTAGACAGAAAGCAAAGATGCTGCCACCAGCACATGTATGTTAGGGTAGTCACATGTAGATCATGCAAATTCATTACCGTGGTTGGGATTCAAACTGACAACCCTAGCGTTGTGAGGCAGCAGTGCTAACCACTAATCCACAGAGCTGTTGAACACTAATCCCACCTGTATTTCTGTGGTGTGAATCAACCCTAAGTCCCTGGGCAAGGTCAGTGTAACTAGCCAGATATCTCAAATGTGACACAAATGTTGTGCTATGTTGCCAATTCAGATGTATGTTGGTTCTATGTATCCCAATACAAAGGATTGCAATACTAATACAGGCGTACTGCGGTTTACTAACGCCTCGGTTAACGTAATTTTCGGTTTACGAATGAAAATCCATTGAAAATAATACCTTGGTTTACACAATTGTTAATAATTTTTTTTCGCAATACAAAGTGTATGTTGGCGCTGATTTTCAAATGCAAATGCCAGCCTTTTTATTTTCTTCACTATAGTTCACAAGCATAGAAGTCACCTTCCCCAAAGTAACAGACAACTTTGTATCTTTTAATAAACTCAAAGTAAACATTGTTTCCTTTAGGGATATAAATTCCAAGAAAACTTTCTCTTTTAGCTGGGGGATGTGACAGCTGAATTTCTGAGCTATAGTGAAGAAAAAAAAAAGGGAGAATTACATTTAAAAACCAGCACCATAGTAAATAAAAAACAGCATGGGGTCCCCGCTCTCATCCACAGCAAGCCCTTCGGGTCTGGTAAGTATCTTAAGGGGTAACTCCACACCAAAATGTAAACAAAAAACAGCGTGGGGTCCCATCCACACCAAACCCTTCGGGTCTGGCATGAATATTAAGGGGTAACTCCATGCCGAAATTAAAAAAAAAAACTGCATGGGGTCCCCCCCCAAAATCCATACCAGATCCTTATCCAAGCATGTGGCCTGGCAGGTCAGGAAAGGGGGAGGGTGACCCCACGCAGTTTTTTTATTATTTATTTAATTTACGGGAATTATTTTACATTCAGCTGTCAGTGGGGAACCCCGCTGACAGCTGAAACATTAACACCTGGTTGTCGCTACTAAAATCCCGCATGAGTTATTTTATCAACTCATGCGGCATTTTAGTAGTTAAAACCAATGCATCGTTCGTTTCAGCTGTCGGCGGAGTTCCCCACTGACAGTTGAATGTAAAAGCATTGTAGGAGATTCTAAAAAATTAAAATAAAAAAAGGCCTGGGGTCTAGTATGGATATTAAGGGGTAACTCCACGCCAAAATTAAATAAAAAACAGCATGGGGTTCCCCCCAAAATCCATACCAGACCCTTATCCGAGCATGCAGCCCAGCAGGTCAGGAAAGGGGGGGATGAGCGAGTGTCCCCCCCTCCTGAACCATACCAGGCCACATGCCCTCAACATGGGGGGGTGCTTTGGGGCAGGGGGGCTCCATGTTGATGGGGACAAGCACCTCTTCCAGTAGTGGGATAATTGGTCGGCCATTTTTTGGGATTTTGGCACATTTTGTTTATCGGTAAATTTGGGGAAAAAATCGTCCGATTTTGCCGATTGGCCAATTTTCGCGGCGATGATCGGCAAAATCGGCCAATTTTTTCCAAATTTACTGATAAAAAAATGTGCCAAAATCCCGAAAAACGGCAGACAAATTAACCTACTAATGGCCCGAAAATCGGCCGATTTTTTTTTCGGCTAGCTGCCTTATGCAGGAGACAGGATGACAGTTCTTAAATAGGTAAGGACCGGGGCCAGCCGGGGACATAATCCGAGTGACACCGCCCCATGTGAAACCATTGATGTCACATGGGGTGGGATCACATGCTTGATGTCTCCGGCTGGCCCCACCCCTTACATATTTAAGAACTGTCAGTGAGACTGGTTGCATAAGGCAGCTAGCCTCGAGCAAGAATGGAGCTTTTTTTTTTTTTCTTTTTTCGGGTCGCCGTGATTGACGTTGGATCTACTTCGGAGGACATTGTTTTATTAAAGGACTTGTCAAAGACCCTGTACTGTGTTTTTTTACACTAAACTTTTGCTTTTTTTATGAATTAGTAGCGGTACCGCATACTCATTCATGTAGGGGGGGCTGGAATCTGGGGGCCAGCTTGTTAAAGGGGGCTCCCAGATTCTGAAAAGCCCCACGCCCGCAGACCCCTACAACCACCGGCCAGGGTTGTGGGGAAGATGCCCTTGTCCCCATCAACATGGGGACAAGGTGTTTTGGGGGGTGAGCCCCTCTGCCCCAAAGCACCCCCCCATGTTGAGGGCATGTGGCCTGGTATGGTTCAGGAGGGGGGGCGCTCGCTCATCCCCCCCCTTTCCTGACCTGCCAGGCTGCATGCTCGGATAAGGGTCTGGTATGGATTTTGGGGGGGGACTCCACGCTGTTTTTTTTTTTAATTTCAGCATGGAGTTACCCCTAAATATCCATACCAGACCTGAAGGGCTTGGTAAGGATGAGAGGGGGGACCCCACGCTGTTTTTTTTAATTTTTTTATTGCAGACCTTTATTTTTACATTCGGCTGTCAAAATAAATATTATCTAGACCTTCAAAATAAGTAAAATCATTACAGAAATAATTATAAAGGATAAGAAACAAAAATAGAATCAATAGGACTAAGGAAATCAAATTAGAATACATAAATATATGCCTAGTGCTGTTTGTTAAACACAGTAGACGCGACCGTGTGCCATCTGTCACAGGACTCCACACAGAGATTTACTATTGAATAGCGGCTAAAAAGCAAGTGCCCACAGAGGACGTCTAAAATGTGTACTGCACATGCGCATTTATATCGGCCAAATACGCTGCACAAGCATCTAGTTCTTCACTGTGTCGACTTGCTTAAAAAAACACTTTTTAACACATTTTAAATTTATTTTGAAATGGCAGATATTGTTTAAAGTGAAGTCCTGATATTTGGGAAAGCAAATTTCAATGTGAACATGTTTCTGCAGTGATTTTTCATGGTGTTAGACGTGCCTCTTAGAAAGTCTGCTTTTTGAGTCTGATTCCTGGTCTGTGTCTCGTTAGTAAATTCGATTTGGCGTCTACTTGTTGACGCTTTCTTTAGTAAATCTCTTAGTGGGGTAAAAGTAGACGGTCGCTAGTAAAAAGTAGACGTTCGCCCACGGAAATGAGCCTAGACACAATAGTAAATCAGGGGCTTGGAGTCTTTTGGTAAATTCCAAAATTGAGGTAATTGAGGTATCAGACCATGCACCTGTTACAATGAGATTAAGGTTGAGAGGGGAATGGAATAGAAGTAGCATGTGGAGAATAAATGAGATGCTTATAGAAGAAGTCAAGATGGAGAAAAGAATAAAGGAATTAGAGCGATATTTTACACTCAATGAGACCGAAGAGGTATCCATTGCTACAGTCTGGGAAGCTCATACGGCATATATTAGGGGAATTCTGATCTCAATAGGGGCCGAAAAAGAAGGAAAGGGGAAAGAAAATAAGGCTGTTAACTGAGGAGCTACATGACTTAGAACAACTACATAAGGAGAAAATAGAAACACAGATACAACAGAAAATAACGTAAAAAAGAGAAGGTTAAAGATTTAATGGAAGAGGAAACGAGAAGAGTCTTTAAGATGGTAGTAAAAGAGAGATATCAGTGGGGGAGCAGGCCAGGAAAATATTTATTGAGAAGGTTATGGGAGAGGAAATCGTGAAATGATATAGAGAAAATAAAAGATGAGAGTGGAGAAATGGTATATTCAACCACTGATATCGATAAAACTTTAAAAAATACTATAGAAAACTTAATTGGATAATGATAAACGATAAACTTACAAGCATTGTCAATAATGATGTCTCTAGATTTGAGGTGACGTGGCAACCGTGAATCAGTTATATTTCTATATCTTAAAAGTACTGCAGCTGACCCTCCCTATCTCCTCTCCCCCTTTGGTATCCCCCCCTTTATTTTGTCATTTTGTTTTGTTTTCTTTCTTCTTAATTCCTTTTTCTCTTCTCTTGAATTATTTGTATACTATTGGTGCATTTCTGTTGCATTATCTGGGTTCATTGATTAATGGGCAGTTTGCTACGTGGTGGAGATGGTGTTCTTTTTACATATCACCAATGTCTAATAATGTTTTTCTTTCATATGCTTAACTGTTATGTGAATACGATTGTGCACTTCATTTCACCATGTAGGTGGCGATTGCTGCTATATTTTTGTATTCTACTGTATACCAATTTTTCAATAAAAATATTGAAGTATAAAAAATACTATAGTTGGGGGGGGGGGGCGCTTGTGAGCAGCTCAAGGATGGCCGCATTGTAGGCCTGCTCCTCGGCCACATTTTTATCCCTCGGGGGGGGTCCTATGCCTTCTCTCCAACCCCTCCTGGCCCCCTGTCCCCCAGTGCCCCGATGGGCAAGAAGTCAGCGGCCGCCCGCAACACCAGCGCCCGACGGGCCGCGCCAGAATTTGCGGCCTGCCTGCCGGAGGCCACGTTTGAAGACACAGCCTCGATTTCGGGTCCGCTGCCGGAGGGTTCCAGGGACCCAGCCCTGAGTTTGCGTCTTCCGCCGAAGGCCACAACAGAAATCGATTCGGGTCCCCCCGCCTCCGCTACCCGTGGGTGGGACGGATCCCAGGGGTGATGACGACCTGGCATCAGAGGCATCCCTTCAGTCTTCCACTCCAGGTCTGAGGGATGCTGAGTTCTTGCGCCACTTCAAATCCATGCTGCAGTCGGAATTGTCCTCCGCTACCTCCAAGCTGGCCGACAGTCTTTTTCGTGAGAAATTCGGGAGTTGGGCAATCGGACGAACGATCTCAAGGATAAAATGGATGCTGCGGACACAGTAATTGAAAGTCACAAACAGGATTTGTGTGACCTCAAGAAAGAATTAGCACACGTGCTGCTCCGGCTTGAGGATTTCGAAAACTGTTCCTGCCACGGCAATTTGCGATTAAGGGGTATCCTGGAAACGACTACAGATCTGACCTCTACCACTACTGCTCTGTTTCAGGAGCTGACACCCACAATTTCCATTGACCGGCTTGAATTTGACCACATACACCGTGCATTGGGCCCCAGACGACCGGATGGGTCCCCGAGGGACATTATTATCAAGTTCACTTACTACCGCACTAAGGAAACTATCCTTTTGGCGGCCAGAAACAACCCAGACCTCAGATTCCAGGGACATCGCTATCAGCTCTTCGAGGACTTCTCCCAGACCACTCTTCAGAAGCCCTTCACTTCGGTCCTGGTGAATCGCAGAATAAAATACGCCTGCGGCTTTCCGTTCCGCCTCACCTTCAACTACTAGGGCCGCAGTTACTCTGTTGCCACACTGGAGGAGGCCCACTCTCTCCTGAAATCTTTACATCTTCTTTTGCTGGAAGCTGCTACTTAGAGCCCAGCTCATTCATTCGGATCCAACAGGAAGAGGGCTCTCCTTCAAACCCCTCTATGATCAAGTCCATCCTGCTCTTCTCCGGGCTGAAGATGTATCTTGGATCCCCCACGTTGTATTTCACTGTTGGACTTTCCTGAGGGGACCGTGAGTTTGGCCCTTAGGGCTTTTCCAGTTTGTTAGCCTGATCCGGCCTGTTCCCTTGGGTTCCATCCCTGAGGAAGGGGGGGTCTCCTCCTGGACTTACGGATTATGACTTTTTGCTGTTGTGGCCTACCACGGGTCTGGGTGACGTTGTTCGGGTTCCCGTTGGTGGAATGGGGTGATGGTTCCCTCGGGTGGGAGGTTGGCCTGGTGGGCCTGGGTTGGGTGTCTGTCCTACAGAGAGGTGGGTGGGGGACCACTTGGGCTGTGTTGTGTGGTACCACGGCGGCCTGTAGTCGTCCTCCTGGAGTGGGTTGGCCCCCAAGTTTAGCTGGGTTTCTATGGGGAGGTTACAGCATATGTTCTCTCTTCTGTGACTTATATTTTATTACTTTGGTACCCCGTTATATTGTGTTTATTCCTTTTTTGCCCCTGAGGGCTTATGTTTTTGATGTTTTCATTTGCAGCCATGTGTCCGGTGGTAGAGCCACCCCCAACTGGTATCCTTCAAGTGTAGTAGGATGCATGTCACCATTGGCGTGACACGTTTGTACTGTTGTATATACTTCTTGTGTCATTTTCCTTTTTTATTTTCTTGTTTTCTTTTCTTCTCTGGTTTTTCTGGGTTTTTATTATGCAGGGTTTTGGGAGGATGTGGTCCGAACGCCATTGGGAGTGGAAATTGTTGGCCGACTTATGCTTTTTGTGCTGAGCGTGCTGTGGTGATACCGCCATGGCCTCACCCCTTCTGAAAGTACATTCACAAAATACATAAAAGGGAGAGGTGCAGCGCTAACTTGATAAATATACACTTATATAATTATATAATTATATAAACCAATGTTAAGGTGCTGTTAAAGTGCAAACCGGTGACTAAAATTAGTATAGTCCATAACGTGTTCAAAACGTGTTCAAAACCCAAGAGAGTCTTCAAAAAGCTCCAATGCCTGGATTCGTGGATGAGGTGATAAAGGTATAAAGATTGCGCACTCACCAGATACGCAATCCAAATGCGCATTCAAAGCAGATAATCCTAGGGTCCTCATATGGATCTGGTCAGATCTGGTCACAAAAGCCCCTCGCCACTTGATGGTGTTTGCCACGCATAGAGGAAAAAAGGCCGCTCTGCAGATGTAAAGGGCTCCCACCGGAGCCCAAAGAACAAAGGAGGCCAAATAGTGTGATACCTTATAGGCAAGGGGTATTTATTCCCAAAGACACACAGTATACAAGCAGAGGCAGGAGAGATACTGACCATACAAAGATAACAAATGGCCGCCGGGGCCCTCGTGGCGCCGGTCGGCGTGACGTCACACCGCTGTAGCCGCTCCCTGACGCGTTTCGTGCGAAGGCACGTAGTCATAGGGGCCTAAATAAGGAAAATGGCGCATGCGCTGTGATCGCGCGCCATTTTCCCGTCAGCAAAAGTCTCCGTATCGGGCGCCATTTTCATGTAGCGCGCCGAACAGCGCATGCGCGAGCGCTGTCAGCACGGAATTACACAATAAACGGCATAACGATGATCACCAGGGAAAGGTGTGTTGCCCAGCAACCTATACGCGACGCAGATCAAAGGCAAAACAGCCCCATGAATGATCTAATTAGCGTCGTCAGTACCAGGTTACTCAGTTCTGTGGCATAATAATCGTCAAGGGGAATTTATTACCCAAAACCTCATACGTAGATTAGAGACAGACAGTAATGATATTAACAGTCTGATCTACACATTCATAATTCTCAACGCAAAAAGGTCAGATTTAGATATATAAAATGTCAAATGGTCAAATTTAAAATTTAAAATATAGATTATACCTGGTGGTCATTGCTAATGCCACACTCTTTAATAAGCTCACATTCAAAATCTCAAATGCAGAAGAACATATAACATATTACAACAATCATATAAAACATATAATAAAATCATATAGGTTAAAAACAGAATAAAACTGTATATATATGGAGAACTTTTTCTTTATACATAATCAATTTGTAAAATCTACTTCGCTATGACCTAAAACCAAATAAGCAGCGATAAAAAGGAAGAGAGACACTAAAGTAGTTCAAAGGGATAATAATGATGCTAACTGTTGTCAATGAAACAGTTAATGTCCATATCTATGTTAAGTCCTTTAGGACGCATACAATCAATTTGATAAATCCATTTAGTTTCCATCTGGGAAACTGTTCTCTTTTTGTTCGTTCCCCTCCAATGGTTCTGTACCACATCAATTCCTACAAATGTCAAGGAAGATGGATCTCTGTTATGATGAGTCCTATAATGCATTGACAACGAGTGCTCTTTGTAGCCCTTTCTCACATTGTTAACATGTTCCCGCAGTCGGTCTCTAAGTCTCCTGGTGGTACGACCTACGTACTGTTTTTTACACGGACATTGCAAAAGATAAACGACATATCTGCTATTGCATGATATGAAGTTATTAATCTTATAATTCTTCCCAGTGCTGGTGGATGTAAAGTCATCAATCCTCCTTTTCCTATGTCCATTACATGTACATATAATACAATTATTACACGGGAAAAATCCAACCATGTTGTTAAAAAACGTTGTTTTAATGGGCGGGTTAATGATATTAGGGGCTATCGTGTTTCTCAAAGGTTGTGCCCTCCTGAACATAATCTCATTATTATGAGATTAATCTCATAATAATATTTTAAATTTTAAATTTGACCATTTGACATTTTATATATCTAAATCTGACCTTTTTGCGTTGAGAATTATGAATGTGTAGATCAGACTGTTAATATCATTACTGTCTGTCTCTAATCTACGTATGAGGTTTTGGGTAATAAATTCCCCTTGACGATTATTATGCCACAGAACTGAGTAGCCTGGTACTGACGACGCTAATTAGATCATTCATGGGGCTGTTTTGCCTTTGATCTGCGTCGCGTATAGGTTGCTGGGCAACACACCTTTCCCTGGTGATCATCGTTATGCCGTTTATTGTGTAATTCCGTGCTGACAGCGCTCGCGCATGCGCTGTTCGGCGCGCTACATGAAAATGGCGCCCGATACGGAGACTTTTGCTGACGGGAAAATGGCGCGCGATCACAGCGCATGCGCCATTTTCCTTATTTAGGCCCCTATGACTACGTGCCTTCGCACGAAACGCGTCAGGGAGCGGCTACAGCGGTGTGACGTCACGCCGACCGGCGCCACGAGGGCCCCGGCGGCCATTTGTTATCTTTGTATGGTCAGTATCTCTCCTGCCTCTGCTTGTATACTGTGTGTCTTTGGGAATAAATACCCCTTGCCTATAAGGTATCACACTATTTGGCCTCCTTTGTTCTTTGGGCTCCGGTGGGAGCCCTTTACATCTGCAGAGCGGCCTTTTTTCCTCTATGCGTGGCAAACACCATCAAGTGGCGAGGGGCTTTTGTGACCAGATCTGACCAGATCCATATGAGGACCCTAGGATTATCTGCTTTGAATGCGCATTTGGATTGCGTATCTGGTGAGTGCGCAATCTTTATACCTTTATCACCTCATCCACGAATCCAGGCATTGGAGCTTTTTGAAGACTCTCTTGGGTTTTGAACACGTTTTGAACACGTTATGGACTATACTAATTTTAGTCACCGGTTTGCACTTTAACAGCACCTTAACATTGGTTTATATAATTATATAATTATATAAGTGTATATTTATCAAGTTAGCGCTGCACCTCTCCCTTTTATGTATTCTGATTATTGTGAAGGTTTTTATGGTACCTTTTTGGTGTTCAGCTGCTATTTTCTCGTTTTAATTTTGTTCACTTATTGATTTTATAAGTTGTTTAAGCGCTCACTTGTCTTGAGATTTACTGTTTATTATTACCCATTTTGAAGTTGAGCTGCTATCCTGCAATTTTGCATAATGACTGATATATTTGAGATTAGGTCTATGAGACCGATGATATCAGATGATGTGTTTACTATTAATGAGGATACAGATGACATTAAGGGATTATTTATACAGTTACGTAATATGACCTCGGCCGAGGTTAGAACACTTTGGGACATCTCCTTTTTGGATAGATATGTAAAAGAACATATGGTTCCCCGCTCACTGAGATTGGATATTCCCCCGGAAACAGGAGATGTCAATAGTACGTCTGAATGGTTTCAATATTTTAACTCTGCTGGGTTGGATTTATTGAAATTCCTTATTCTACGTAAAAGAAAGAAGTTAGGATATTTGGACGGGGAAATTAACAACATACGGGATAAACTTACCCCATTTAAAGAAAAAGATGAATATAGATCAGAATCGGATAAGCTTAAGACTTTTCTAGAACATATTGAGAAAGAACAACGAATTAAAAAACGTAGGAAATATATACGTGACCATAAAGATTATGCGGAGAATAGAGTTTTTAAGTGGCAAACAATTAATGAGGAAACAGTCACAGTCTCTCCCACACCCATGGAGGTCACTACATATATATCCAAACCATCCAAGAAAAAGAATGGTTGGAAAGGTCCCGCCCAACACCATCCCACGAAATCTGATCAGTATCAATCACCTATGAGGACACAGGTCAGAAACTATATACAAACATCTAATCGGTTTGAACCACTACAATCTATGCCCGATGAGAATATAGGGTCTAGGAATTGTGAATGGTATCCAGACCAAGGCTATAGAAACAATCAGTTTATAAAACCTGCTTACTATCACAATAAGAAACCCACCAATGGACATAACAATAAAAGAAATGTCTATTATAATTCCCCTGCAAATTACTCTGGCACACCATCGAGAAATGGTAACTGGAGGCCATCTGGCCCCAGGACATATGGTGAAAACCAGGGGGGCTATCAATATAATCCACCAAATGGCTCTAGAGTGTACTATGAACAACAGGTGGGATACCAACATGACCCACCATTTGGCACTAATGTCTATTTTCCACCTCCATCTAATAATCTTAGACATCAGGGTGACAATTCTAAACCCACCCCGGTGCATTTTTTAGGGGAGGGGAACATGCGCAAGAGAAGCGCTCGAACAGAGGACAAAGGGGAGGCAAAAGGGTCAACAAACCCAAAAAAGAGGAAAACGTAAAAGAGAAGGGAATTTTTAACCTTAGTGGAAAGGAACTTACATCCCAAGAAATTGGTTTATTAGACAAGGGACTAAAATTTGCCCCACATAAGAAACTTGATAAGTTCCACACATTTATTGATGTGCACAGATTCATTAGGTCATTATCATTAAAAAGGTATTTTTCTCAGAATCCCATTACCAGGAATACACCCAGTACCAATATTTATTCCAACTTACGTAATGCATCCCTGTTCAATCCTCCTCCACAGGCTCAAAGCTATGTAAATGTGTTTAAGGAGACGGTTCTTAAAGATTTAGCTGCTGTTAAAACTAAGAACCACAAGAATAATCGAGAGGTTTCAGCAGCCATAGATTCCCTCCTTGACCGGAAGGATTTAGTCATACGCCCTGCCGATAAGGGAGGAGGAGTAGTAATAATGGACAAAGAAAATTATACCAGAGAAGTGCAAAATATTCTTAGTGACACTGAGACATATCGTGTCCTGTTAAAAAACCCTTTAAATATATACAAAAAATCTCTTAAGGATATCATTACTAAAGGATATCAAGATAAAATAATTAATAAGAAAGAAAGAGAATTTCTATGTCCCTCTGCCCCTAGGCTACCAGTTATGTATATCCTTCCGAAGGTGCATAAGGACCCATTGAATCCTCCTGGCAGACCCATCATAAGTGGGATCGGATCCTTGTGCTCTAGAGCTGGACAATACATTGACTATTTTCTGCAACCTTTGGTACGAACCACCCCTTCCTACCTTAGGGACACGAAGCAGGTTCTACAGGAAATTAGGAGCCTCCACTTGGATGGGGATACATTTTTAGTAACGGCAGACGTTACATCATTATATACCAGTATTAATCACCTTCATGGCATGGAAGCAGTTGAATTTTATCTGAAAGAATCTGAGATGTCTATGTTACATCAAACTTTTATCCTTACTCTTTTAGATTTTGCTATGACCAGAAACTATTTTTGGTTTGATGGTATTTTTTATCTACAGACAAGGGGTGTAGCTATGGGAGCAAAGTTCGCCCCCAGCCTGGCCAACCTATTCATGGCCAGGTGGGAGGAGGACGTTATTTATGCTAGGGAGTGGCCAGAGCTCCTTTTCTATAAACGATATACAGATGACATTTTGCTCTTGTGGAAAGGAGAGGAACAAGCACTGGTGAACTTCTTTGGGACTCTTAATAATAATATGCTTAATATCAGACTCACCTATGAATATAGTAGGACCAGTATTAACTTTCTGGATCTAACATTAATAAACTCCAATGGGGCTGTTGCAACCTCTTCCTTTTTTAAGGGGACGGATCGCAACAGCTACATTCCCACTAGCAGTTGCCACCACCCATTGTGGCTTTCTAATGTACCTAAGGGTCAGTTTCTCAGAATTAGAAGAAACTGTACCTCAGTGGACACTTACCATACACAGGCCTCGGTTCTGCGGAATAGATTTATCGAAAAAGGATATGAGCAATCTCATCTCACTCATATCATGCAAGAGGTGGCAAACATGGACAGAGAATCACTATTAACTGATAACCCTACCCGTAGGCCCCCTAAGATTTGTCCTTTTGTGACTACATTTTCTGCTCAGTTTAAAACAATCACGAGAATAATTAACCAGAATTGGAAAATCCTTAAAGCAGATCCGGTTTTAGCGAGGATCTTGCCGGATAAGCCGGAGATTATGTTCAGGAGGGCACAACCTTTGAGAAACACGATAGCCCCTAATATCATTAACCCGCCCATTAAAACAACGTTTTTTAACAACATGGTTGGATTTTTCCCGTGTAATAATTGTATTATATGTACATGTAATGGACATAGGAAAAGGAGGATTGATGACTTTACATCCACCAGCACTGGGAAGAATTATAGGATTAATAACTTCATATCATGCAATAGCAGATATGTCGTTTATCTTTTGCAATGTCCGTGTAAAAAACAGTACGTAGGTCGTACCACCAGGAGACTTAGAGACCGACTGCGGGAACATGTTAACAATGTGAGAAAGGGCTACAAAGAGCACTCGTTGTCAATGCATTATAGGACTCATCATAACAGAGATCCATCTTCCTTGACATTTGTAGGAATTGATGTGGTACAGAACCATTGGAGGGGAACGAACAAAAAGAGAACAGTTTCCCAGATGGAAACTAAATGGATTTATCAAATTGATTGTATGCGTCCTAAAGGACTTAACATAGATATGGACATTAACTGTTTCATTGACAACAGTTAGCATCATTATTATCCCTTTGAACTACTTTAGTGTCTCTCTTCCTTTTTATCGCTGCTTATTTGGTTTTAGGTCATAGCGAAGTAGATTTTACAAATTGATTATGTATAAAGAAAAAGTTCTCCATATATATACAGTTTTATTCTGTTTTTAACCTATATGATTTTATTATATGTTTTATATGATTGTTGTAATATGTTATATGTTCTTCTGCATTTGAGATTTTGAATGTGAGCTTATTAAAGAGTGTGGCATTAGCAATGACCACCAGGTATAATCTATATTTTAAATTTGACCATTTGACATTTTATATATCTAAATCTGACCTTTTTGCGTTGAGAATTATGAATGTGTAGATCAGACTGTTAATATCATTACTGTCTGTCTCTAATCTACGTATGAGGTTTTGGGTAATAAATTCCCCTTGACGATTATTATGCCACAGAACTGAGTAACCTGGTACTGACGACGCTAATTAGATCATTCATGGGGCTGTTTTGCCTTTGATCTGCGTCGCATATAGGTTGCTGGGCAACACACCTTTCCCTGGTGATCATCGTTATGCCGTTTATTGTGTAATTCCGTGCTGACAGCGCTCGCGCATGCGCTGTTCGGCGGGCTACATGAAAATGGCGCCCGATACGGGGACTTTTGCTGACGGGAAAATGGCGCGCGATCACAGCGCATGCGCCATTTTCCTTATTTAGGTCCCACATTGACGTCCACTGCTGTAAGCTAACCCCCTATGACTACGTGCCTTCGCACGAAACGCGTCAGGGAGCGGCTACAGCGGTGTGACGTCACGCCGACCGGCGCCACGAGGGCCCCGGCGGCCATTTGTTATCTTTGTATGGTCAGTATCTCTCCTGCCTCTGCTTGTATACTGTGTGTCTTTGGGAATAAATACCCCTTGCCTATAAGGTATCACACTATTTGGCCTCCTTTGTTCTTTGGGCTCCGGTGGGAGCCCTTTACATCTGCAGAGCGGCCTTTTTTCCTCTATGCGTGGCAAACACCATCAAGTGGCGAGGGGCTTTTGTGACCAGATCTGACCAGATCCATATGAGGACCCTAGGATTATCTGCTTTGAATGCGCATTTGGATTGCGTATCTGGTGAGTGCGCAATCTTTATACCTTTATCACCTCATCCACGAATCCAGGCATTGGAGCTTTTTGAAGACTCTCTTGGGTTTTGAACACGTTTTGAACACGTTATGGACTATACTAATTTTAGTCACCGGTTTGCACTTTAACAGCACCTTAACATTGGTTTATATAATTATATAATTATATAAGTGTATATTTATCAAGTTAGCGCTGCACCTCTCCCTTTTATGTATTCTGATTATTGTGAAGGTTTTTATGGTACCTTTTTGGTGTTCAGCTGCTATTTTCTCTTTTTAATTTTGTTCACTTATTGATTTTATAAGTTGTTTAAGCGCTCACTTGTCTTGAGATTTACTGTTTACATTCACAAAATGTTCAAGGCTTCAATTCGCCTCAGAAGCGGGCTAAAGTTTTTCATCACCTCAAATCGCAACAAATCGACGTGGTATGTTTACAGGAGACCAGGTTTTCTCAGTTCTCTGCTCCACGGTATCTTTCGCCTCATTATCCCACCTTTTACATGGCCTCGTCTCCTGAGAAACGCTGTGGTGTACTGATAGCTTCAAACGCAATCTTCCTTTGGTCTGTGCTAGGAATATAGCGGACCCCACGGGCAGGTATTTGCTTCTGCAGGGCACCCTCTGGGACCAGGAGGTTACTTTTGTCTCTTACTACGCATCCAATCCCTTTCAGCATAAATTCTTTTCTCATCTTTGCACCATTGTTTCCCAAAACTCCAAGGGTCTTCTTCTTTTGGGAGATTCAAATGTTACCTTGGATTCCACATTGGATAAGCGTTATGCGGCCCCTTCTCACAACTTAGTGCTAGAGGAACATATGCACTCTCTCTTGCAGACGGCGGGGCTGGTGGACGTATGGAGGGAACTTCACCCAACTGATCACGACTTTACATTCTATTCCAACCCTCAGTTTTTGTAGAGTTTACCATATATTCATGCATGTTCAGCAGCTTCCCTTGGTCAGGCGGATAGCTGTTCCCTCATCGCCCTGGTCAGACCACGATCCCCTGGTACTCTTCCTTGCCTTCTCTGAGTCGGTACGGCGCCCCTTTTACTGGCGCATTAATGATTCTCTATTGACCACTCAGGTTACCTGCCAACAAATGGAATCTTTTTTACGCACATACTTCACTGAAAACTCGGGATCTGTCTCTTCATCAGTGCCCCTGTGGGAGGTGCATAAAGCCACGGTGAGGGGTCATGTTATACAGCTGGCGGCGGTTCGGAGTGGGAGCGCTGACTTTTGGAGCTTCATTCTCTACTGGCCTCTGCGGATGCTTGTTGGAAGTTATTTCCATCCGCGGCCCATAAACACGCACAGGACGTTCTGGCGGCAGAGTTGGACCTACTTGCCTCTGCGGAGGTGGAACGGGTCCTGCATTGGACCAAACACAAATGTTATTCCTGTGCTAATAAGCCTGGTCCAATGCTGGCCAGGAAACTCAATTCTGTGGGGAAACTCCATAAATCGATCTGATTGCGACTTCCAGTGGGTGGCTGTACTTCTAATCCCCAGCAGATTGTTTATCATTTCACAGACTTCCTTTTACGCTAATCCCCAGCAGATTGTTTATCATTTCACAGACTTCCTTTTACGCTAAACTAGATCCCTTCCCTGTGGCTCAGGCAGAGGCATTCTTCCAAGATCTCTGACTTCCTGGATTATCCGAGACAGCGCAGATGGCCCTCAACGCCACTGTCACCGTATCGGAAGTGCTCCAAGCTATCAAATCTCTATGGTCCACCGCGGCCCCAGGTCCCAACAGCTTCTCCAGTCTCTATTATAAGAAATTTGCAACCCTGTTAGCGCCCTTCTTGGCTAACTATTTTAATGAGTTATGACAGGGCTCTTTACCCTCTTCGGACACGCTTAGGGCTCATATCTCCATGATTCCTAAAACGACCGATAATGTGCAGGAACCGCAAGCCTTCTGGCCCATTTCTCTTCCTAATGAAGACCTGAAGATATTGGGCAAGATTCTTAGTTTTCTTATCAATAACGTTCGTAAGGTGGTCCATTTTATACATTTTCTACCACATTCTTACTGTCCTTAGACATATATAAAGCCTTTCATTCTCTATCCTGGGAATATCTGCGGTTTGTGCTGTCTCGTTGGGGTTTTGGGGATTCTATTCTTTCTTGGATTCAAGCTTTGTATTCTTCCCCTTCGGCTTCCGTTAAGTATGGTGGGTATTTCTCAGATCCCTTTCCTATTTGGTGAGGGACGATGCGGATGATGCTCTCTTGACTCTCACTAATCCCCTAACGAAACTTCCAAATTTGAAACAGGTTCTTGAGTGCTTCTTGGATCTCCGTATTAATTTGGATAAGACTGTCGCTCTCAATATTATTTTGGCCTCAGATTGGTTTTGCGTTTACAGTCCCACTTCCCTTACAAATGGGCTTCCTCTTCTCTTGAATACCTAGGCATTCGCTTGACCCCCACATATGACTCATTGTTTTCTGCAAATTATTATCCATTGCTTCGCTCTGTGTCCTCTCTTATGCATTCTTGGCAATTTCCACACCTGTCTTGGATAGGATGGGTTAATTCAGTGAAAATGACCATCTTGCCGAAATTGTTATACTATTTTCGCACCTTCCCATTGCAGGTTCCTCTTCATTTTCTTCGTTTGATTCAGGCAAAGATTATGTGTTTTATCTGGGCCGATAAGCACCCCAGAGTCTCCAGAACTACGCTTTTTGTTCATAGACTCCAGAGTGGTATTGGGGTGCCTAATGTAACTAAGTATTATCAGGCGAGCAAGATTGCCCTGCTGTCTATGTTGCACGCTTCCTCAGACGTACCTCTCTGGGTCCTGCTGGAACTACTTAATTGTGCCCCTATTGCAACATTGACGCTTCTATGGCTTCCCCCTGCCCTGCGCTCTACGGCACTAAGTCCAATTTTGCTCCATGGCTTACCAGTGTGGGACTCGGTACATTACTCCACAACAGGAAAGCAACAGGATTGACCTGGTAGAGGATGGTAAATGGACCAATAAAACGAGGAGCAAGTTTCATAGAGGGTACTCGTAGATGGATATTCTTGATAGAGAGCCAAACCTTGTCACCAGGGAAAAATTTGGGACTCACCCAGCGATGACAATCTGCAGCTACTTTGTACCTGGAAGCTGACAGATGTGAGTTCTTGGAAACATTTGCCTCATAAGACAGGAAGCTGGGCTGGAGCAGACACCAATAACCAGGATGAAGGGTCTGGTGAGGAGGCTGCCAGGGAGGACACAGGAGTAGGCGTGAAGGCTTTGATTTGTACAGTGGGCAAGATAGGCTGTGCAGAACAGGAACCTGGGGTAATACAGGGGACAGAGGGCACTGTAGGGTGTATGGGGGCAGGACAGGGGACAGAAGGCACAGTAGCTACTAATGTGGAAACCACGGCTGGGTCCAAAGCAGCTGAAGGGAGTTTTGAGGTCTCAGCAGGCAGGGCACACAAAGTTGGGAACAGAGGTTACAGATGTTGGGGCCTCCACCCATCCAGAAAGCAGTGAAATAGGTGTTCTGAGCTGCACAGAAAGATGGTAGGAGTAAAATAGAGGAACAGGAAATAGTAGGAGGTGACCGGTTGGGGGGGGGGGGGATTGATATGTAAAATTTGTTATGGAAATTGTGTGATTCTAATGTTTGGAAAATTGTTGTATTTATAATATAAAATTAATAAAAATATAATAATAATAAAAAAAGAAGAGAGTACTGTGGGTTGGGCTTTCAGAAAGGGGTGGCCCAGAATGGCTGGGAGCCCAAAAATAACTCAGCGACTCCTAAGGGGGTAGTGCTACAAGTATTGACCTGATTATACCATTCCAAGCATCGGTTGGGTGTAATGTAATATGATGATGTATATCTGTCACTGCATTATGTCGTATATGTATATTAATGTTTGAAAAAGCTATGATGCTATTTGATCTTTTGGAGATATGTGGTCTCCCATGTTTTTATGTCTTTTTTTTCCTCAATAAAAATGGGCATTTTGCCTTTTAGATGAACTTCATGCTTGGTTCTGCCTCTAAAGCCCCAGGGGGGTTCTTTTTGTTGTATTTTTCTTTCTTTGTTTATATTTGGGATGTTGGCAGTAATTTGATCACTCTACTCGATCTGTTTGTATATAATTGTTCGATCATGTTGGCCTGTTTCTCAAAATCATTCAGATTTGTACAGCTCCTACTCAATCAGACCAATTGTCCCTTTGGGATATTAATGAGCCAAGGTTCATGTGAGCACATTCAAAATATCTGAAGAGGATATAAGAAATATAGTAGATCTAAACATTTTGCCCAGGTTCATGGGAAGAATCCAGCCTCTCTCAAGTGTTGGGGCATTGAAATATATAAACCCCACTGGAGAGGACGTAATAAAATTATTAAATTGAGCCAATCCGAATCAAAAAGGATTTTTGAAATGCAAACTCTTCATCCAAAGGGTCACAACATAGAATTTGATGTCAACCATTTTATTTCAGATTACTGATTTATAAAGGTGCAAAGCTATAAAAAGGTAAATTCTGTCACTAGAGGGAGCTTACTGATTTTTTTTACTTCGCATTTTTAACATTCCTATTTAACCACTTGACTACTGGGCACTTTTACCTTCGTCCTGCCCAGGCAAACTTTCAGGTTTCAGCACTGTTGCACTTTGACAATTGCGTGGCACCCATATGACATTTTTATAATTTTTTTCACACAAATAGAGCTTTATTTTGGTGGTATTTAATCACCACTGGGGTTTTATTTTTTTGCTGAACAAATAAAAAAAGGACCAAATATTTTGAAGAAAAAACATTTTCTTAGTTTCTGTTATAAAATTTTGCAAACAGGAAATGTTTCTACTTCACTGATGTGTGCTGATGAGGCAGCACTGATGAGGTGGCACTGATGTGGCGCCACTGATGGGCACTGATAGGTGACACTGATGGGCACTAATAGGCAGCACTGAAGGGCTGGTAGGCACTGATGAGGCAGAACTGATTGGCAGCACTGAAGGGCACTGATGGGGCTGCACTGATCATCAGGACACTGATGATCAGAACCCTGATTATCAGTGCAGATGTCTCCTTTCACATTTGCCAGTTACAGGCTTTCTTCTCCTCACACAGTGACAGTGTGCGGAAAGAAAAAGGTTATAACCGGCAAATGTGTTTACATTGTGATCAGCTGTGAGTGGACACAGCTGATCACGTGGTAAAGGGTCACTGTGATTGGCCCTGTACCTCTCGTAGTGATCAGCTGTGTCCAAAGGACACAGCTGATCACAGAGCACACAGAGAGCATGCTGCAGTTCTGGAAGGAGTTCCAGAGCTGGATGATGGCGCTGTAGCTGTCATTTGGCTATAGCTCGGACAGTAAGCGGTTAAACATTTTGTTTTTGAGTTTTTAATCACTTCCAGTCTGGAAACTTTTACCCCTTTCCTGTACAGGCCAATTTTCAGCACTGTCACACTTTGAATGACAATTGCGCAATCATGCAACACTGTACCCATATGAATTTTTAGCAATTTTTTTAGACCGATAAAGCTTTATTTTGGTGGTATTTATTCACCACTGGGATTTTTTATTTTTTTTGCTATGTAAATTAAAAAGTCAAATTTTTTTTTAAAAAAGTGTTTTTCTTATAAAATTTTGCAAATAAATATTATTTCATCATAAATCTTGGCCAAAATTTATTCTGTTATAATTTTAGTAAAAAAAACTCAAATTAGTTTATAACCAAAAATTATAATTTTTAAACTTTTTTTTACAATTTTAAATTTTTTTTTTAAGATTATTAATTATTTATTTTTTTACATATTGTCACCCTAACAGTACAGTGTCACCATGGTGACACTGTACTACTTGTGGGGGGTGATGAGGATTTTTTTTTTTACACTGATTGCTTTTACACCCATAAAGGATGGAAAAACAATAATTTCTCCTTCTCTCTAGCTGCATTCTTGCTGAGTGAGCTCACTACTGAGTGAGCTGTGATTGGTCACTGCTTGTCACATGGTACAAGGCTGTGGTGAATAGCCTTGTACCATGTGACCTCTGTGATCATTCACAAAATTCACACGTAGTAAACAATGATGTCAGAAGTGACATCTTGCTTTCTACTCTGCATGTGATCACTGATTGGCCAATCAGTGATCACATGATTGGGACCTCGCATAGAGGTCCCGTCCGACGATCGGTGTTTCACTGTGTCTGCAGGACACAGCGGGCACCGGATCGCGGTGCTGCGTCCTCCCAGGGAGCGCGCACAAGCAGGGTGCGGGCAGGCTGTTTCTAAACGGCCACCTGACCCTGCACTGCCACTGCTTGGCCGTTTATATACAAGTTAAGTTACCTATATTATTTTATCCTTTAAAATAAACTAGTCGTACTATTGTGCAAAAAACCCCCCACTTTCCTAATATTAGTGTAAAGTCTTAGTATTGATTGATTTTATTTATGTGTATTGTATACACACTATATTGCCAAAAGTATTGGGACGCCTGCCTTTACACACATGAACTTTGGCATCCCAGTCTTAGTCTGTAGGGTTCAATGTTGAGTTGCACATATACTAGGATAATTATTTAAGAGGTTATTGAATAAATTAGCGTGTCACCCAATGTATGGTCTCCATTCAGTAGCCAAAAGAGGCATACAAAAAAAGGGTTGTGAAAAGAGATTCACAGAAAAGCGGCTACATAATGAACAGAACGTGACACTCAGGAAATAATTTCCAAAAATTATGCTTTATTACACATATATAGATATGACATATGGGCATTTGCCCTGGTTTACCATCACCTCAGTATGAGACAATACACACAGACCTAAAACCATTTAAAATGACACCAGAACCGGTCTAATTGTGTGTGTACAGCAGGAAAAATGGCTACATGAGTCTAGTGTCCCTGCAGCACAAACACATAGGTGAACACTTCCCTAGGGAGGTGTATCCAAAAATTATGCCATAGGCATACCAAAATGGAGGATATAAGGGATTAAGCAGTAACCATTATGGCAAATCCCTATCAAGGAATCCAAAAATTATGCTATAATGTGTATATCACATGTATGCAATTGAGCAAGCACAATATGCGTCAAAAAGGAGACCTCAGGCCTGTATGAAGAAAGACATAAATGTCAAATATATTATACAATACATTCCTGTGCCGGCACAAGTGGTTGGGGCCCATTCATCTGTAATATAGATAGCTGTTTCCTAAAGCTCTTAGATGGGAATATGCCCCATTTATTTCCAGGGTGGAGGAAAAGATGCACCCAGCAGCATTCTGCTTGAAATGGTTTCTTCACCACTGCATGTGGACTATACACCACTTTTTGTAGGAAAAGATACAACACATCCCAAAGACTCTTCTGCCTGTTGAGATATATATGATGGTATATCTTGTTTCCTATACTTAGCACCATGATGTCCCCATCCTGTAGTGAAACAAACAATATGTGGAAAGTCACTGACAGAGCTAACACTCTATGGAAGATATATAGGTCATATAGATCACAGAGGACCATATATCTAATGTCCTGTAACGATCCACTCACCACCTGTGCTATGGATAACAGGAATGAGAGAAAAGTCCTTCATAGGTACTGCCATACAGGGCCAAGGCGGCCAAGGAACCACCGCTGACATCCGCCGATATACCGCGGGTTCCAGCCCCTTCTCGGCGCTTGTGCTGCTTAAGCTTGCCTCATGGCTTGTGAAGATGGCTTCCTCCCTAAGGGTCAGCGTGCGTTCCACCTAGTGCGCATGACCGGAAGTGACGTATCTGACGTATGACGTCAACGCGTTTCGCCGATGGGCGTATCTCACTCAGCTTCGTCAGGACCAATGAAACAACCGCATTTCAATTGCCTATTTATAGTGGGTTGAGACCCACCCATTTATGCAAATCACCAACCTGCAGTTATTCCCAATGGATAGAAAGGGCTAAATACTTAGCACAGCTGCTGGTCATTGTTGAATATATAAAAAAAGACTGACATTCGGAGACAACAAAAAGGGAGAGAAATTTTAGTAATTTTGATGATGCATACATTGATCAAAAAATCATGTGTTAAATATATTCGTCAACTAAAGCACCCATCACATTCTAACCAGAAGGTGGCGATATTAATAAGAGAATCGACAAGTCTATCCACTGAATCAAATTATCAAAAAAACCCCCCCTATGAATTCCCATAATATACCACAAGATGGCAATATAGCATGAAGATTCTCATTAAGGGTCACTCCAACAGAAATACCCCAATTTTTAAAAAATCATCCTATGGTATAATAATTATTGAGGCAAAAAAAGTACATAGACAGAAATTAACCCAACATACCGTCCTGGTACATTTTGTTTGGAGCTATATTTAAACTCATAGCTCGAGATCATCCATATTGTTTTAGTTATTTCCATATACATATATACTTTTTTAGGGATTAAGTGACATATTTGTGAAAACAAAAATTCCATAAATTAATCACCACATGGCAATGATAAGGTACATAGCTATAACTATTTTTCCAAAAATACTTGAAGATCACATTCCACATTTAACCCCTTAGGGTGCAATGTATCAAGTTTATAAATCCAATATTTTTCCTTTTTAAGCAATTCTCTATCAAAATCACCTCTCCTCTGTGGAAAGTGCAGTGCATAGAAACCTTTCACTTTCGTACCATCCAGTTTTCCTCCATGATATTTAACGTAATGTTGGGCAAGATTACTATCAGGTTCATTTGATCTAATATCTCTAAGATGTTCACCTATTCGTACTTTAAGTTGTCTTTTGGTCTTACCTACATACATCTTTTTACAGGGGCAAGTTAAGATGTATAACACTCTTACTGTAGAGCAATTTATGAGACTCTGAATTATATAATGAGTGTTATTTCCTGAATCATGAAAAGAATCCGTACGATCAACGTATTTGCAAATTTGACATTTTCCACATTTAAACATCCCTTTAGTACGCGATTTTAACCATGTTGTTTGTTTTAATGGTTGATAATCTGAATGAATAAGGAGATCACCAAGGTTCGGTGCTCTTCTCGCTACCATCTGGGGGCGTTCGCCTACAATCTTACTCAGTCTGGGGCATTGAGTCAAAATCTTCCAATGTTTTTCTAATATCAGTTTTACATCTTGCCATTGGGCTCCAAATTGGGTTATCATTCTAACTGGTTGGTCACTCAACTTGGCCTTCACATCCTTTTTAGAGGATAGTAAGTCCTCACGGTCAGTTTGATATGCCCGTCTCCGAGCATTTCTAATTTGGGAATGGGAATATCCTCTTTCCCTAAATCTTCTATAAAGGTCCTGAGCCTCCATCCTAAAGTCATTGATATTAGAACAATTTCTCCGACATCTCAGAAACTGTCCCACTGGAATCCCTGAAATCAGTGAACGCGGATGATAACTTCTTGCCTCTAATAGGGTGTTAGCAGCAGTGGGTTTCCTATATGTCTTTGTAAGGAGTCTTCCATTTTCGACTCTAATCTCCAGATCCAGAAAAGAGATACATCTTTCATCACATATATATGTGAGTCCAATGTTAAAGGAGTTCTGATTGAGCTCTCCCAAAAACAATTTTAATTCCTCAGATGTTCCTCGCCATACTAGGAACACATCATCTATATATCTTAACCAGATCTGGACATTTGCGAGAAATCTTGGTGATCTAAATACAACCCACTCCTCCCAAAACCCCAAGTGGAGACATGCATAGGCCGGAGCCCACGGTGCTCCCATGCTGGGGCCCCTAGTCTGTTGATAAAAAATATTATTAAATTGGAAAAAATTATGTTTTAATGCAAATTCCAATAGCTCACCGATAAACTCATTCTGTCCCCCCGATGTAGGATATGTTCTATCAAGAAAATAAGAGACTGATCTCACACCACACTCATGTGGGATAGAGGTGGAAAGTGATTCCACATCTATTCCCACTAGAATGGAATTATCATTGATAATCATATTCTCAATTTTCGCCAATACATCTTTAGTGTCCCTTACATAGGAGGGGAGATTAGGGACCATGTCTTTAAGAAACAAATCTATATATTTCCCCGTTTTGTCTAGGGGACCATTGATAGCTGAAACAATAGGTCTACCCGGAGGGTTTTCCTGATTTTTGTGTATTTTGGGGATAATGTAGAAAGTAGGGTAATTAAATTCTTCAGTTCTCAGATACTCATATTCCTTTCTAGTTAACAGACCAGCTTCCTTTCCTAATGTTAAGATGGAATTTAGTTTTTTAGCCACCATATGAAAAGGATTCGTAGTCACTTTCCTATACGTGGATGAGTCACTCAATAAGCATTTCACTTCCCTAACATATTTTTGTTCATTCAAAATCACTACATTACCCCCTTTGTCACTTCTCTTAATAACAATATCCTTGGTCTCTTTTAATTCTTTAAGGGCTTTCCTTTCTTTTTTAGTAAGGTTATCACCAATTGGCATTTTCCACTCAAGATTTTTCAAATCATCAGCGACAAAATCTAGAAACGTTGATATCCTCATATTGGAACGAATTTTCGGCATTTTCGTCGATCTAATATTTAGATCAACCTTTCTAATTATATCACTACAATTATCAAGATCAGTGTCGCTTTCATTACCATCCTCATTCTCCTCTATGAGAGATATCAACATATCCAACATCTTGCGATCCTCCATGGACGAGTCAGGGGCCATATCCTCCAACATAGTGGGATTACCATGTATCATTCTCAAGAAAACCTTTCTTAGAAATAAGTTAACATCTTTAAATACCTCAAATTCGTCCATGGGGGTCACTGGTGAAAAGGACATACCTTTGTTCAATAGAGAGATATGTTCTTTTTTGAGTGGAAAATTAGCCAAATTGATCACCTTTTTGTCATGAGCGTTCTCTTCTACTACCTCCTCTGACTTCTTGTTCTGCCCTTGTCCTCCTGATGTTTGTTTTTTAAGGATTCCTCTACTTTCTTTTTGGATCCTCTTCCCATCTGTAGTTGATTGGTACGAGGAGGTTCTCCATTTTGTTGGTCTAAAAAAGAAACAGATTTTCCAAGATTTTCAGAGTCACTTTCACTGGACATAGTTTCTCCCATTGATCTAGAGTGTGAACGAAAAACTCTTCGTTTAGACCGACTTCTACTTCTTTTTGTAGTGAGATCAAATATCTCACCTGTTTCCCAGTCTTTTAGATCACGTCTAAATTTGGTTTGTTTTGTGGTTCTAAGATTTTTTTGTACTTTTTCAACTTCCTTTTTCAGTTGCTCATTATATTTTTCAAAATTCTCCTGATTTTTAAAGGGGTCTAATCCAGCCACACTTTTATTAATGGCCTGATCCAGTTCTTCAAGTTGTAATTTTTCCTCCTCTACAATGAGTTTCATACCATTAATTCCATGTTCTATGCACAGCATTTTCCATTTCTCCAAAAACCTTTCATTATGTAAATGTTCAGCTGGAACTACCTTACTTCTCAAACCACGTGGGATAATACTCTGTCTAATGTAAGCTTCCAGGAAACATACATCCCATTTCCGATTAAGACGTTTAATAATAAGCTTTTTATGTTCCCGAAACTTAATCTTAATATCCTCATCTTCAGTAGATAGACTTGGGCCTTCTGCTACAAAGGCCTGATGCATTTCCAACTCCACCTCCTCCCCTGGTATGAATGCCATGAATACAAACCCCTCCACTCTAGGCGCTCCAAACGTCTTAAAATAAAATACTCCTCAACTGAGGTTATGGCAAACCAAGTTTATAAAGTCAAAAAAACCCCTATACGAACAGGTCCATAAGAACCCAAAAGACACACATATACTAGGATAATTATTTAAGAGGTTATTGAATAAATTAGCGTGTCACCCAATGTATGGTCTCCATTCAGTAGCCAAAAGAGGCATACAAAAAAAGGGTTGTGAAAAGAGATTCACAGAAAAGCGGCTACATAATGAACAGAACGTGACACTCAGGAAATAATTTCCAAAAATTATGCTTTATTACACATATAAAGATATGACATATGGGCATTTGCCCTGGTTTACCATCACCTCAGTATGAGACAATACACACAGACCTAAAACCATTTAAAATGACACCAGAACCGGTCTAAATGTGTGTGTACAGCAGGAAAAATGGCTACATGAGTCTAGTGTCCCTGCAGCACAAACACATAGGTGAACACTTCCCTAGGGAGGTGTATCCAAAAATTATGCCATAGGCATACCAAAATGGAGGATATAAGGGATTAAGCAGTAACCATTATGGCAAATCCCTATCAAGGAATCCAAAAATTATGCTATAATGTGTATATCACATGTATGCAATTGAGCAAGCACAATATGCGTCAAAAAGGAGACCTCAGGCCTGTATGAAGAAAGACATAAATGTCAAATATATTATACAATACATTCCTGTGCCGGCACAAGTGGTTGGGGCCCATTCATCTGTAATATAGATAGCTGTTTCCTAAAGCTCTTAGATGGGAATATGCCCCATTTATTTCCAGGGCGGAGGAAAAGATGCACCCAGCAGCATTCTGCTTGAAATGGTTTCTTCACCACTGCATGTGGACTATACACCACTTTTTGTAGGAAAAGATACAACACATCCCAAAGACTCTTCTGCCTGTTGAGATATATATGATGGTATATCTTGTTTCCTATACTTAGCACCATGATGTCCCCATCCTGTAGTGAAACAAACAATATGTGGAAAGTCACTGACAGAGCTAACACTCTATGGAAGATATATAGGTCATATAGATCACAGAGGACCATATATCTAATGTCCTGTAACGATCCACTCACCACCTGTGCTATGGATAACAGGAATGAGAGAAAAGTCCTTCATAGGTACTGCCATACAGGGCCAAGGCGGCCAAGGAACCACCGCTGACATCCGCCGATATACCGTGGGTTCCAGCCCCTTCTCGGCGCTTGTGCTGCTTAAGCTTGCCTCATGGCTTGTGAAGATGGCTTCCTCCCTAAGGGTCAGCGTGCGTTCCACCTAGTGCGCATGACCGGAAGTGACGTATCTGACGTATGACGTCAACGCGTTTCGCCGATGGGCGTATCTCACTCAGCTTCGTCAGGACCAATGAAACAACCGCATTTCAATTGCCTATTTATAGTGGGTTGAGACCCACCCATTTATGCAAATCACCAACCTGCAGTTATTCCCAATGGATAGAAAGGGCTAAATACTTAGCACAGCTGCTGGTCATTGTTGAATATATAAAAAAAGACTGACATTCGGAGACAACAAAAAGGGAGAGAAATTTTAGTAATTTTGATGATGCATACATTGATCAAAAAATCATGTGTTAAATATATTCGTCAACTAAAGCACCCATCACATTCTAACCAGAAGGTGGCGATATGTTGAGTTGACCCACCCTTTGCAGCTATAACAGCTTCAACTCTTCTGGTAAGACTTACTTTTAGGAGTGTGTCTATGGCAAAGTTTGACCATTCTTCCAGACGTGCGTTTGTGAGGTCAGGCACTGATGCTGGACGAGAAAGCCTGGCTCGCAGCCTCTGCTCGAATTCATCCCAAAGCTCTTCTGTAAGGTTGAGGTCAGGACCTCGACCGAGGAAGAACTTGACAGGCCCGTCAAGTTCCTCCACCCCAAACTCGCTCATCCATGTCTTTATGGACCTTGCTTTGTGCACTGGTGCACAGTGATGCTGGAACAGGAAAGGGCCATCCCCAAACTGATAAAGAATAAAAGTGCAGCGCTACATAAATGGTGACTTTACATAAAAATATGATAAACACACATGACTTGATGTCAGTGGATTTATAAAATGCCAGCGAGAGTTCATCAAAAGTGCTGTGGTGAAGTGTGCATACAGTCTCTGATATGCCAAAAAAACATAAGTAGTGACTTTTCGTGGTGAAAAGAATAGTCAAATAATGCACTAACCAGATAGCGCATAAATAATTGCGGTGCGCATTTGGCGCCTTTTTCATTATTTAAACACCTCACCTACCATTCATTGGCACATTCCCTCTGATGATGTGTTTTTACACGATACGCGTTAGGGAAGTGCCAATCTTTGTTGATCTCTTGTACATGTACCTCTGGTCTGGCCGTTCACGAGCAGCTGTACCAATATTGTAAGTTTACTTCTGATTGCTTATATACTTTATTAAACGTTATCACACTATTTGAGGCCTCTTTTCCACGGGCTCTTTATTTCTGGGGAGCCTGTAACTTTGAAGGTCCTGTAGCTGAGGGCCATGCGCAGTAAGATAACACCTGCAAGTGACATCTCTGGATCTATGAGACATCTACTCCACGCACGGATGACATCTAGTGGTCGCCCTATAGATGACACCCGCTTGTTCCATTAATTCAGTGGCTGGATACATCTTCTGCAAGGAACGGATGACATCTAGTTGTGGCCCTATAGATGACACCCCTCTGTTCCAGTGACACAGTGGCTGAGTACCAGGGGCAGGTCTTAAATGCCCCATGCGCTATTCTTATCACCACGAACAGTCACTACTTATGTTTTTTTGGCATATCAGAGACTGTATGCACACTTCACCACAGCACTTTTGATGAACTCTCACCGGCATTTTATTAATCCACTGACATCGTCATGTGTGCTTATCATATCTTTATGTAAAGTCACCATTTATGTAGCACTGCACTTTTATTCTTTATCATTTACTGTGGAGGTTCCCGAGGTGCCTTTTTTTGTTGCCAGCGGCTACCATATTTTATGCACTGCACTCGATTTTTTATATATAAGTTTTATTCTATCTATTACCTCTCATTTCTGAGCAGCAGGTCTACAGTTTTTATTTGTAGTCAAATATGGACGTTTTTGAATATAGATCTAAAAGAGCTATTATTTCTGATGATGTATTTACATGTGAAGATGAACCTGATAATTTACGTGGTCTCCTTCTACACCTTTCGAATCATACCACCTCTGAGATACGGACATTATGGGACATCTCGTTCCTTGAAAAATACATTAAGGAAGGGATGGTACCTCGATCTGAGGTGGGATGTGCCACCGGAAACGGAGGACACTAATAGTGAGGCAGAGTGGTATCTCTTTTTCAACAATATAGGGATTGATCTGTTAAAATTCCTCATTATTAGGAAAAGGAAGAAGCTTGCCCATTTAGATAGAGAAATCAATAAAACCAAGGAATTATTGGTTCCATACATGGATAGGGAAGATTATATAAATGAGTCTGAAAAATTGAAACACCTTTTAGAAAAAACAGATTAAGAGCAAAGGATCAAGAAAAAGAAAAAATATCTTAGAGATTTTCATGACTATAAAGATAAAACGGTATTCAGGTGGGAGGCCAAAAATTATGATTACACTGATCTTACTCATACAGAAACTATAACAATCCCCAATAAGAATACAAAAAACAAACAATGTAAAACGGAAAAAAGTTGTAAAACCACCCCACACTCCTAATGTCAACCATAGACGGCTATCGGAGAATGTACCAAATTATGAGTACAATATCCCCACTCACAACAGATTTGAGGCCATTAGACATCACCCAAGTCCTCATATAGGTAATAGGGATATGAGGTCACATCCCTTGAACCACCAAGGACAATGTCATACCTAGACCATATCAACAACAAAAAGGTAATTTCCGCCAAAGAATTCCTTCTTATATTTACTCTAGGGATGACTATGACGATGGATGGAATCGTGGTAACTAGAGATGAGCGAATCGAACTAGGCAAAGTGGAATTCGTTTCGAATATTAGGAAAATTTCCTAATACTAAAACTTCGGATGCGCGAATCGAAATTTTTCCTAAAATGGCGGCGACATGTGCGGCGACGGAGCGGGGATGTCTGGGAAGGCGCGCAGACAAGGCGCGCTGACCCATAATGCATTCATTCATGACATGTGATCGCATTAGCCAATCAGCAGCCAGCCAGCCAGCACTGTGTAGTGGTCGAGCTATAAATGGCGGCCATTTTAGAATTCTCCATTTGCCTCCAGTCATTCAACAGAGGCAGACCTGGCTGTATTGAGGGAGAAAGTTAGGGACACAGAAACGTTACTTAGGGACACAGAAACGTTAGTTAGGGACACAGAAACGTTACTTAGGGCCACAGAAACGTTACTTAGGGACACAGAAACGTAACTTAGGGCCACAGAAACGTTACTTAGGGCCACAGAATCGTTACTTAGGGCCACAGAATCGTTACTTAGGGCCACAGAAACGTTACTTAGGGCCACAGAAACATTACTTAGGGCCACAGAATTGTTACTTAGGGACAGACACAGAATTGTTACTGAGGGACACAGAATTGTTACTGAGGGACACAGAATTGTTACTTAGGGCCACAGAATCGTTACTTAGGGCCACAGAAACGTTACTTAGGGTCACAGAATTGTTACTTAGGGACAGACACAGAATTGTTACTGAAGGACACAGAATTGTTACTGAGGGCCACAGAACCATTACTTAGGGCCACAGAACCGTTACTTAGGGCCACAGAAAAGTTACTTAGGGACACAGAATTGTTACTCAGGGACAGACACAGAATTGTTACTGAGGGACACAGAATTGTTACTGAGGGACACAGAACCGTTGCTTAGGGCCACAGAAACGTTACTTAGGGACACAGAATTGTTACTCAGGGACAGACACAGAATTGTTACTGAGGGACACAGAATTGTTACTGAGGGACACAGAACCGTTACTTAGGGCCACAGAAACGTTACTTAGGGACACAGAATTGTTACTCAGGGACAGACACAGAATTGTTACTGAGGGACACAGAATTGTTACTGAGGGACACAGAACCGTTACTTAGGGCCACAGAAACGTTACTTAGGGACACAGAATTGTTACTTAGGGACAGACACAGAATTGTTACTGAGGGACACAGAATTGTTACTTAGGGCCACAGAAACGTTACTTAGGGCTACAGAATCGTTACTTAGGGCCACAGAAACGTTACTTAGGGCCACAGAAACGTTACTTAGGGCCACAGAATTGTTACTTAGGGACAGACACAGAATTGTTACTGAGGGACACAGAATTGTTACTGAGGGCAACAGAACCGTTACTTAGGGCCACAGAAACGTTACTTAGGGAAACAGAATTGTTACTCAGGGACAGACACAGAATTGTTACTGAGGGACACAGAATTGTTACTGAGGGACACAGAACCGTTACTTAGGGCCACAGAAACGTTACTTAGGGCCACAGAAACGTTACTTAGGGTCACAGAAATGTTACTTAGGGCTACAGAAACGTTACTTAGGGCCACAGAACCGTTACTTAGGGCCACAGAAACGTTACTTAGGGACACAGAATTGTTACTCAGGGACAGACACAGAATTGTTACTCAGGGACAGACACAGAATTGTTACTGAGGGACACAGAATTGTTACTGAGGGACACAGAATTGTTACTGAGGGACACATAATTGTTACTGAGGGACACAGAATTGTTACTGAGGGACACAGAATTGTTACTCAGGGACAGACACAGAATAGTTACTCAGGGACACAGAATTGTTACTGAGGGACACAGAATTGTTACTGAGGGACACATAATTGTTACTGAGGGACACAGAATTGTTACTGAGGGACACAGAATTGTTACTGAGGGACACAGAATTGTTACTGAGGGACACAGAATTGTTACTCAGGGACACAGAATTGTTACTCAGGGACGGACACAGAATTGTTACTCAGGGACAGACACAGAATTGTTACTCAGGGACACAGAATTGTTACTGAGGGACACAGAATTGTTACTGAGGGACACAGAACCGTTACTTAGGGCCACAGAAACGTTACTTAGGGCCACAGAAACGTTACTTAGGGCTACAGAAACGTTACTTAGGGCCACAGAACCGTTACTTAGGGCCACAGAAACGTTACTTAGGGACACAGAATTGTTACTCAGGGACAGACACAGAATTGTTACTCAGGGACAGACACAGAATTGTTACTGAGGGACACAGAATTGTTACTGAGGGACACAGAATTGTTACTCAGGGACACAGAATTGTTACTGAGGGACACAGAATTGTTACTGAGGGACACAGAATTGTTACTCAGGGACACAGAATTGTTACTCAGGGACAGACACCGAATTGTTACTCAGGGACAGACACAGAATTGTTACTCAGGGACACAGAATTGTTACTGAGGGACACAGAATTGTTACTGAGGGACACAGAATTGTTACTTAGGGACAGACACAGAATTGTTACTCAGGGACAGACACAGAGATGTTACTGAGGGACACAGAATTGTTACTGAGGGACACAGAATTGTTACTCAGGGACACAGAATTGTTACTGAGGGACACAGAATTGTTACTGAGGGACACAGAATTGTTACTCAGGGACAGACACAGAATTGTTACTGAGGGACACAGAATTGTTACTCAGGGACACAGAATTGTTACTGAGGGACACAGAATTGTTACTGAGGGACACAGAATTGTTACTCAGGGACACAGAATTGTTACTGAGGGACACAGAATTGTTACTGAGGGACACAGAATTGTTACTCAGGGACACAGAATTGTTACTGAGGGACACAGAATTGTTACTGAGGGACACAGAATTGTTACTCAGGGACAGACACAGAATTGTTACTCAGGGACACAGAATTGTTACTCAGGGACACATAATCGTTGAATTAAAGAGTATGTCAGACAACATGCAGAGGAGTGGCAGAGGAGGCAATGTTTTAGGAGCGAGCAGACGTGGCAGCAGAGGAAGGGGTCGAGGCAGCACTAGTCGCAGCCAGAGGCCATTGCTCCCGGTGTCATCCAGCGGTCGTGTCTCCACCGACATCCCTGCCGTCATCGATTGGTTGGCTCGGTCGTCTTCCTCTTCCCAGGTCACCTCTGACATGTACAGCCAACGGTCAGTGGGTACGTCAGACACAACCATTAGTTGGCATGGCCCGGGAGCAAGCCCACTGAAATCACGTGTCCTCGACCTGCCCCTGTCCTTTGGTGTTCCCTCACCAAGCGAAGTATCGCATGCTGTGGGCTCAGCCCCACTGTACAGTGAGGAAGAGCTAACAGAGGGCGGTCAGGAACGGGGGGAGACATCCGCCTCTTCAGCAGCCAGGCGAAGAAGTAGTGGCGAGGAGAGTGGCTCGGTAGCCGGTCTAGAGACAGGTCTGTCTCCTGACCCACACGCAGCCGAGGGGGCTAGTAGTGAGGCGGAGACCCTAATTGATGATGATGAGGCTGATTGCACTTGGCAGCCTCGTCGTCATCAGGCTATTGCTTCCGCATCATCAGGAGAAGAGGGTGGCAGCTTGGCAGCGAGCAAAACAGTCGGTGGGTTGCCCAGGAGGCAGCAGGGTCGCAGCAGTGTCAGTGGAGGCAAACGGCCACGGAGTAGAGCACCAGCTCCACTGCAGCCTACCACCACGGCCAGTAGTGGTGCCGGTGTGCACGGAGGAAGTAGCAGTCAGCCAGTGAGGAGTATCGGGGGCAAAGTTTCCAACTCGGCGGTGTGGCAATTTTTCGTCAAGCCGCCCGAGGAAGTAAACGTAGCTGTATGTCGACTATGTGGCCAGAAAGTCAAGCGTGGCCAGGGGGCCCATGTTGGGACTACAGCGTTGCGGCAGCATATGCAGCGTCGCCATTTGGTGGCCTGGGAAAACCGTGATAAAGATACGGCGGTTCTGCCTGCCCCAGCCCCCGCCCCATCACCCGCTCCGTTACTTGCTCCGTCACCCGACGTCAATCGCCCTCTATCAGCCAGTCAAGGCTCCAACACCTCTGCTGAGGGGAGTTGTCGCTCGTTGGCATCTTCCGCTCGTTCAGATGCTCCTTCTCCTGCTACTCCTCTTCACGGATTCCGTCAGCAGTCTTTCTTGGAATCCGTTTCCAAGAGACAACAGTTTGCGAGCACGCACCCGACGGTGCAAAAGCTGAACGTCCTCCTGTCCAAGTTGCTGGTGCTGCAGTCCCTCCCTTTCCAAGTGGTGGACTCAGCACCTTTCCGAGAAATGATGGCTTGTGCCGCGCCGCGGTGGAGAGTGCCAAGCCGTCATTTCTTCGCCAAAAAGGCAGTGCCAGCCCTGCATTCACATGTAGAAGAGATGGTGGGCCAGTCTTTGAGCATGTCGGTCTCTGCCAAAGTGCACGGCAGCGCCGACGTGTGGAGCTGTAACTACGGTCAGGGACAGTACATGTCATTTACGGCCCACTGGGTGAACGTGGTGCCGGCACAGCCGCACCAGCAACTTGGACAGGTCACGCCGCTTTTGCCTCCACGTTTGCACGTCCTTGGTCCACAAAAGATGTCCGCCTCTACCACCTCTTCTTCCTTCGTGTCCTCAGCCGCCACCCCCGTGCCAAGTCCCATTACCCGACCGGCATATCACATGTGCAGGGCGCAACGGTGTCACGCTGTGCTGCACCTGGTATGCCTTGGCGAACGTAGTCACACAGGGGAGGAACTTCTCAGTGTAATGAACAGAGAAATCGACAGATGGCTGTCTCCGCGCAAACTGAAAATCGGAACCATGTTGACCGACAACGGAAAGAACATGGTGTCTGCTCTGCGTCAAGGAAGGTTGTGCCATGCGCCATGCATGGCTCACGTGTTCAATCTGGTTGTCAAGCGGTTCCTAAAATCCACCATCCCACTGCAAGACATCCTTAAAATGTCACGTAAACTTTGCATGCATTTCAGCCATTCCTACACCGCAAAGCACACCCTCCTTGAGCTGCAGCGGCAGAACGGAATTCCACAGCATCGCCTGATCTGCGACGTTGCAACAAGGTGGAATTCAACCCTACACATGTTAGACCGCCTTTACGAACACGAAAGGCCATCACCGATTTCCTGATGTTACAAGCGGATAAAGGTACTCCCCTGTGTAACTTCGATGTCAGCCATTGGCAGCTCATGCGTGACACCTGCCTCTTGCTCAGGCCCTTTGAGGAGGCCACGCTATTCGTGAGTCGGCAGGACTATGGGATGAACGACGTCATTCCTCTGTTGCACGTCCTGGAACAAATGCTGTTAACAATGGCTGGTTAGGGTGCGGTAGACGTGGCGCACAGATCTCAACGCCACATGACCCCTGTGGGGGCAGGACAGGAAGAAGAGGAGGAGGTAGAGGAGGACATTTGTGCTCAGGAATTATTGAGTGAAATGGGTGGTTTTTCCACTCAGCGGACAGGAGTGGAGGAGCAGGAGCATCTGGTAGAGGAGGAGGAGGAGACAGAGGACCCAGACGCACCGTGGCAGTATGCTGTGGAGATGGAGGCAGGGAGTCCCTCGCATTCCTTGGCACAAATGGCCCATAGCATGCTCGGTTGCTTGCGTAGCGACAGCCGAATAATAACCATCAGACAGAGGGATGACTTTTGGCTGTCCACCTTGTTGGACCCTCGCTACCGTTCAAAAATGGTGGCCTTTTTCACACCTGCTGAGAGGGAGGCCAAAATAACGTACTATAAAAACCACCTATGTAGTCAGTTGGTCTCTGCCTTTGTGCGCCAACGTCCATCCTCAGACACTGTGGGCCCTGTGCGCTCGCGTTCCGCTGCCATGGCAGCAGGGGAGGGGTAGGGTGGTAGGAGCAGTGGCAGCTTCACCAGCAGCGGCTGCCTCAGTCTGCAGTCGATGATGAGTAGCTTTCTTCACCAGCGCAGTGAGGAAACTACTAACCAGCCGCAGCAGCAGCAGCATCAGGTGGACCTGGAGCAGGAGCTCAAACAACAGGCTTGGGCCTACTTGGACAGCACCCTGCCAACCG
Organism: Staurois parvus; assembly: GCF_062004578.1. Taxonomy (NCBI): domain Eukaryota; kingdom Metazoa; phylum Chordata; class Amphibia; order Anura; family Ranidae; genus Staurois; species Staurois parvus. Next base: position 1,005,865 of record NW_028318992.1, on the reverse strand, counting down.
AGGTAGACAATCCCCTTGACTACTGGGCAACGAAACTTGACCTTTGGCCCCAACTAGCTGAATTTGCCCTTGAAAGGCTGTCATGCCCGGCCAGTAGCGTGGCATCGGAGCCCGTGTTTAGTGCGGCAGGAGGTATTGTAACTCCGCGGAGGACACGACTGTCCACCCAAAGTGTGGAGAGACTCACGTTTGTGAAAATGAATCAGGCGTGGATTAGTCTGGATTTCAAACCACCAGTTCCTGACACAACTGACTAAATCCGCCATGAATCATGCCCCAAACATGTGCCACTTTCAGGTCTCCTCACACTGCTGGTGTGTTCCATTTTTTGTCATAGGGTGCTGGCAGATTACGGGCCTCCCATAGCTGCTGCCAGGCCCCTAATCTGCCATGGGCCCCTGTACCGCCTCCTCATGCTGCTGCCAGGTCCAGAGTCTCTCATGGGTCCCTGTACGGCCTCCCATTGCTGCTGTCTCCATCGCCACACTCTGCCATGTGCCACTTTCAGGTCTCCTCACACTGCTGGTGTGTTCTATTTTTTCATAGGGTGCTGGCAGATTACGGGCCTCCCATAGCTGCAGCCAGGCCCCTAATCTGCCATGGGCCCCTGTACCGCCTCCTCATGCTGCTGCCAGGTCCACAGTGTCTCATGCCATGTGCCACTTTCAGGTCTCCTCACACTGCTGATGTGTTCCATTTTTTGTCATAGGGTGCTGGCAGATTACGGGCCTCCCATAGCTGCTGCCAGGCCCCTAATCTGCCATGGGCCCCTGTACCGCCTCCTCATGCTGCTGCCAGGTCCAGAGTCTCTCATGGGTCCCTGTACGGCCTCCCATTGCTGCTGTCTCCATCGCCACACTCTGCCATGTGCCACTTTCAGGTCTCCTCACACACTGCTGGTGGGTTCCATTTTTTGTCATAGGGTGCTGGCAGATTACGGGCCTCCCATAGCTGCTGCCAGGCCCCTAATCTGCCATGGGCCCCTGTACCGCCTCCTCATGCTGCTGCCAGGTCCAGAGTCTCTCATGGGTCCCTGTACGGCCTCCCATTGCTGCTGTCTCCATCGCCACACTCTGCCATGTGCCACTTTCAGGTCTCCTCACACACTGCTGGTGTGTTCCATTTTTTGTCATAGGGTGCTGGCAGATTACGGGCCTCCCATTGCTGCTGCCAGGCCCCTAATCTGCCATGGGCCCCTGTACCGCCTCCTCATGCTGCTGCCAGGTCCACAGTGTCTCATGGGTCCCTGTACGGCCTCCCATTGCTGCTGTCTCCATCGCCACACTCTGCCATGTGCCACTTTCAGGTCTCCTCACACTGCTGGTGTGTTCCATTTTTTGTCATAGGGTGCTGGCAGATTACGGGCCGCCCATTGCTGCTGCCAGGCCCCTAATCTGCCATGGGCCCCTGTACCGCCTCCTCATGCTGCTGCCAGGTCCACAGTGTCTCATGGGTCCCTGTACGGCCTCCCATTGCTGCTGTCTCCATCGCCACACTCTGCCATGTGCCACTTTCAGGTCTCCTCACACTACTGGTGTGTTCCATTTTTTGTCATAGGGTGCTGGCAGATTACGGGCCTCCCATAGCTGCTGCCAGGCCCCTAATCTGCCATGGGCCCCTGTACCGCCTCCTCATGCTGCTGCCAGGTCCACAGTGTCTCATGCCATGTGCCACTTTCAGGTCTCCTCACACTGCTGGTGTGTTCCATTTTTTGTCATAGGGTGCTGGCAGATTACGGGCCTCCCATAGCTGCTGCCAGGCCCCTAATCTGCCATGGGCCCCTGTACCGTCTCCTCATGCTGCTGCCAGGTCCAGAGTCTCTCATGGGTCCCTGTACGGCCTCCCATTGCTGCTGTCTCCATCGCCACACTCTGCCATGTGCCACTTTCAGGTCTCCTCACACACTGCTGGTGTGTTCCATTTTTTGTCATTGGGTGCTGGCAGATTACGGGCCTCCCATAGCTGCTGCCAGGCCCCTAATCTGCCATAGGCCCCTGTACCGCCTCCTCATGCTGCTGCCAGGTCTACAGTGTCTCATGGGTCCCTGTACGGCCTCCCATTGCTGCTGTCTCCATCGCCACACTCTGCCATGTGCCACTTTCAGGTCTCCTCACACTGCTGGTGTGTTCCATTTTTTGTCATAGGGTGCTGGCAGATTACGGGCCTCCCATTGCTGCTGCCAGGCCCCTAATATGCCATGGGCCCCTGTACCGCCTCCTCATGCTGCTGCCAGGTCCAGAGTCTCTCATGGGTCCCTGTACGGCCTCCCATTGCTGCTGTCTCCATCGCCACACTCTGCCATGTGCCACTTTCAGGTCTCCTCACACACTGCTGGTGTGTTCCATTTTTTGTCATAGGGTGCTGGCAGATTACGGGCCTCCCATAGCTGCTGCCAGGCCCCTAATCTGCCATGGGCCCCTGTACCGCCTCCTCATGCTGCTGCCAGGTCCAGAGTCTCTCATGGGTCCCTGTACGGCCTCCCATTGCTGCTGTCTCCATCGCCACACTCTGCCATGTGCCACTTTCAGGTCTCCTCACACACTGCTGGTGTGTTCCATTTTTTGTCTTGGGTGCTGGCAGATTACGGGCCTCCCATTGCTGCTGCCAGGCCCCTAATCTGCCATGGGCCCCTGTTCCGCCTCCTCATGCTGCTGCCAGGTCCACAGTGTCTCATGCCATGTGCCACTTTCAGGTCTCCTCACACTGCTGGTGTGTTCCATCTTTTGTCATAGGGTGCTGGCAGATTACGGGCCTCCCATAGCTGCTGCCAGGCCCCTAATCTGCCATGGGCCCCTGTACCGCCTCCTCATGCTGCTGCCAGGTCCACAGTGTCTCATGGGTCCCTGTACGGCCTCCCATTGCTGCTGTCTCCATCGCCACACTCTGCCATGTGCCACTTTCAGGTCTCCTCACACTGCTGGTGTGTTCCATTTTTTGTCATAGGGTGCTGGCAGATTAGGGGCCTCCCATAGCTGCTGCCAGGCCCCTAATCTGCCATGGGCCCCTGTACCGCCTCCTCATGCTGCTGCCAGGTCCACAGTGTCTCATGGGTCCCTGTACGGCCTCCCATTGCTGCTGTCTCCATCGCCACACTCTGCCACGTGCCACTTTCAGGTCTCCTCACACTACTGGTGTGTTCCATTTTTTGTCATAGGGTGCTGGCAGATTATGGGCCTCCCATAGCTGCTGCCAGGCCCCTAATCTGCCATGGGCCCCTGTACCGCCTCCTCATGCTGCTGCCAGGTCCACAGTGTCTCATGCCATGTGCCACTTTCAGGTCTCCTCACACTGCTGGTGTGTTCCATTTTTTGTCATAGGGTGCTGGCAGATTACGGGCCTACCATAGCTGCTGCCAGGCCCCTAATCTGCCATGGGCCCCTGTACCGCCTCCTCATGCTGCTGCCAGGTCCAGAGTCTCTCATGGGTCCCTGTACGGCCTCCCATTGCTGCTGTCTCCATCGCCACACTCTACCATGTGCCACTTTCAGGTCTCCTCACACTGCTGGTGTGTTCCATTTTTTGTCATAGGGTGCTGGCAGATTACGGGCCTCCCATAGCTGCTGCCAGGCCCCTAATCTGCCATGGGCCCCTGTACCGCCTCCTCATGCTGCTGCCAGGTCCACAGTGTCTCATGGGTCCCTGTACGGCCTCCCATTGCTGCTGTCTCCATCGCCACACTCTGCCATGTGCCACTTTCAGGTCTCCTCACACTGCTGGTGTGTTCCATTTTTTGTCATAGGGTGCTGGCAGATTAGGGGCCTCCCATAGCTGCTGCCAGGCCCCTAATCTGCCATGGGCCCCTGTACCGCCTCCTCATGCTGCTGCCAGGTCCACAGTGTCTCATGGGTCCCTGTACGGCCTCCCATTGCTGCTGTCTCCATCGCCACACTCTGCCACGTGCCACTTTCAGGTCTCCTCACACTACTGGTGTGTTCCATTTTTTGTCATAGGGTGCTGGCAGATTACGGGCCTCCCATAGCTGCTGCCAGGCCCCTAATCTGCCATGGGCCCCTGTACCGCCTCCTCATGCTGCTGCCAGGTCCACAGTGTCTCATGCCATGTGCCACTTTCAGGTCTCCTCACACTGCTGGTGTGTTCCATTTTTTGTCATAGGGTGCTGGCAGATTACGGGCCTACCATAGCTGCTGCCAGGCCCCTAATCTGCCATGGGCCCCTGTACCGCCTCCTCATGCTGCTGCCAGGTCCAGAGTCTCTCATGGGTCCCTGTACGGCCTCCCATTGCTGCTGTCTCCATCGCCACACTCTACCATGTGCCACTTTCAGGTCTCCTCACACTGCTGGTGTGTTCCATTTTTTGTCATAGGGTGCTGGCAGATTACGGGCCTCCCATAGCTGCTGCCAGGCCCCTAATCTGCCATGGGCCCCTGTACCGTCTCCTCATGCTGCTGCCAGGTCCAGAGTCTCTCATGGGTCCCTGTACGGCCTCCCATTGCTGCTGTCTCCATCGCCACACTCTGCCATGTGCCACTTTCAGGTCTCCTCACACACTGCTGGTGTGTTCCATTTTTTGTCATTGGGTGCTGGCAGATTACGGGCCTCCCATAGCTGCTGCCAGGCCCCTAATCTGCCATAGGCCCCTGTACCGCCTCCTCATGCTGCTGCCAGGTCCACAGTGTCTCATGGGTCCCTGTACGGCCTCCCATTGCTGCTGTCTCCATCGCCACACTCTGCCATGTGCCACTTTCAGGTCTCCTCACACTGCCGGTGTGTTCCATTTTTTGTCATAGGGTGCTGGCAGATTACGGGCCTCCCATTGCTGCTGCCAGGCCCCTAATCTGCCATGGGCCCCTGTACCGCCTCCTCATGCTGCTGCCAGGTCCAGAGTCTCTCATGGGTCCCTGTACGGCCTCCCATTGCTGCTGTCTCCATCGCCACACTCTGCCATGTGCCACTTTCAGGTCTCCTCACACACTGCTGGTGTGTTCCATTTTTTGTCATAGGGTGCTGGCAGATTACGGGCCTCCCATAGCTGCTGCCAGGCCCCTAATCTGCCATGGGCCCCTGTACCGCCTCCTCATGCTGCTGCCAGGTCCAGAGTCTCTCATGGGTCCCTGTACGGCCTCCCATTGCTGCTGTCTCCATCGCCACACTCTGCCATGTGCCACTTTCAGGTCTCCTCACACACTGCTGGTGTGTTCCATTTTTTGTCTTGGGTGCTGGCAGATTACGGGCCTCCCATTGCTGCTGCCAGGCCCCTAATCTGCCATGGGCCCCTGTACCGCCTCCTCATGCTGCTGCCAGGTCCACAGTGTCTCATGCCATGTGCCACTTTCAGGTCTCCTCACACTGCTGGTGTGTTCCATCTTTTGTCATAGGGTGCTGGCAGATTACGGGCCTCCCATAGCTGCTGCCAGGCCCCTAATCTGCCATGGGCCCCTGTACCGCCTCCTCATGCTGCTGCCAGGTCCACAGTGTCTCATGGGTCCCTGTACGGCCTCCCATTGCTGCTGTCTCCATCGCCACACTCTGCCATGTGCCACTTTCAGGTCTCCTCACACTGCTGGTGTGTTCCATTTTTTGTCATAGGGTGCTGGCAGATTACGGGCCTCCCATAGCTGCTGTCAGGCCCCTAATCTGCCATGGGCCCCTGTACCGCCTCCTCATGCTGCTGCCAGGTCCAGAGTCTCTCATGGGTCCCTGTACGGCCTCCCATTGCTGCTGTCTCCATCGCCACACTCTGCCATGTGCCACTTTCAGGTCTCCTCACACACTGCTGGTGTGTTCCATTTTTTGTTATAGGATGCTGGCAGGTTACGGGCCTCCCATTGCTTCTGCCAGGCCCCTAATCTGCCATGGGCCCCTGTACCGCCTCCTCATGCTGCTGCCAGATCCACAGTGTCTCATGGGTCCCTGTACGGCCTCCCATTGCTGCTGTCTCCATCGCCACACTCTGCCATGTGCCACTTTCAGGTCTCCTCACATTGCTGGTGTGTTCCATTTTTTGTCATAGGGTGCTGGCAGATTACGGGCCTCCCATAGCTGCTGCCAGACCCCTAATCTGCCATGGGCCCCTGTACCGCCTCCTCATGCTGCTGCCAGGTCCACAGTGTCTCATGCCATGTTCCACTTTCAGGTCTCCTCACACTGCTGGTGTGTTCCATTTTTTGTCATAGGGTGCTGGCAGATTACGGGCCTTCCATAGCTGCTGCCAGGCCCCTAATCTGCCATGGGCCCCTGTACCGCCTCCTCATGCTGCTGCCAGGTCCACAGTGTCTCATGGGTCCCTGTACGGCCTCCCATTGCTGCTGTCTCCATCGCCACACTCTGCCATGTGCCACTTTCAGGTCTCCTCACACTGCTGGTGTGTTCCATTTTTTGTCATAGGGTGCTGGCAGATTACGGGCCTCCCATAGCTGCTGCCAGGCCCCTAATCTGCCATGGGCCCCTGTACCGTCTCCTCATGCTGCTGCCAGGTCCAGAGTCTCTCATGGGTCCCTGTACGGCCTCCCATTGCTGCTGTCTCCATCGCCACACTCTGCCATGTGCCACTTTCAGGTCTCCTCACACACTGCTGGTGTGTTCCATTTTTTGTCATTGGGTGCTGGCAGATTACGGGCCTCCCATAGCTGCTGCCAGGCCCCTAATCTGCCATAGGCCCCTGTACCGCCTCCTCATGCTGCTGCCAGGTCCACAGTGTCTCATGGGTCCCTGTACGGCCTCCCATTGCTGCTGTCTCCATCGCCACACTCTGCCATGTGCCACTTTCAGGTCTCCTCACACTGCCGGTGTGTTCCATTTTTTGTCATAGGGTGCTGGCAGATTACGGGCCTCCCATTGCTGCTGCCAGGCCCCTAATCTGCCATGGGCCCCTGTACCGCCTCCTCATGCTGCTGCCAGGTCCAGAGTCTCTCATGGGTCCCTGTACGGCCTCCCATTGCTGCTGTCTCCATCGCCACACTCTGCCATGTGCCACTTTCAGGTCTCCTCACACACTGCTGGTGTGTTCCATTTTTTGTCATAGGGTGCTGGCAGATTACGGGCCTCCCATAGCTGCTGCCAGGCCCCTAATCTGCCATGGGCCCCTGTACCGCCTCCTCATGCTGCTGCCAGGTCCAGAGTCTCTCATGGGTCCCTGTACGGCCTCCCATTGCTGCTGTCTCCATCGCCACACTCTGCCATGTGCCACTTTCAGGTCTCCTCACACACTGCTGGTGTGTTCCATTTTTTGTCTTGGGTGCTGGCAGATTACGGGCCTCCCATTGCTGCTGCCAGGCCCCTAATCTGCCATGGGCCCCTGTACCGCCTCCTCATGCTGCTGCCAGGTCCACAGTGTCTCATGCCATGTGCCACTTTCAGGTCTCCTCACACTGCTGGTGTGTTCCATCTTTTGTCATAGGGTGCTGGCAGATTACGGGCCTCCCATAGCTGCTGCCAGGCCCCTAATCTGCCATGGGCCCCTGTACCGCCTCCTCATGCTGCTGCCAGGTCCAGAGTCTCTCATGGGTCCCTGTACGGCCTCCCATTGCTGCTGTCTCCATCGCCACACTCTGCCATGTGCCACTTTCAGGTCTCCTCACACTGCTGGTGTGTTCCATTTTTTGTCATAGGGTGCTGGCAGATTACGGGCCTCCCATAGCTGCTGTCAGGCCCCTAATCTGCCATGGGCCCCTGTACCGCCTCCTCATGCTGCTGCCAGGTCCAGAGTCTCTCATGGGTCCCTGTACGGCCTCCCATTGCTGCTGTCTCCATCGCCACACTCTGCCATGTGCCACTTTCAGGTCTCCTCACACACTGCTGGTGTGTTCCATTTTTTGTTATAGGATGCTGGCAGGTTACGGGCCTCCCATTGCTTCTGCCAGGCCCCTAATCTGCCATGGGCCCCTGTACCGCCTCCTCATGCTGCTGCCAGATCCACAGTGTCTCATGGGTCCCTGTACGGCCTCCCATTGCTGCTGTCTCCATCGCCACACTCTGCCATGTGCCACTTTCAGGTCTCCTCACATTGCTGGTGTGTTCCATTTTTTGTCATAGGGTGCTGGCAGATTACGGGCCTCCCATAGCTGCTGCCAGGCCCCTAATCTGCCATGGGCCCCTGTACCGCCTCCTCATGCTGCTGCCAGGTCCACAGTGTCTCATGCCATGTGCCACTTTCAGGTCTCCTCACACTGCTGGTGTGTTCCATTTTTTGTCATAGGGTGCTGGCAGATTACGGGCCTTCCATAGCTGCTGCCAGGCCCCTAATCTGCCATGGGCCCCTGTACCGCCTCCTCATGCTGCTGCCAGGTCCACAGTGTCTCATGGGTCCCTGTACGGCCTCCCATTGCTGCTGTCTCCATCGCCACACTCTGCCATGTGCCACTTTCAGGTCTCCTCACACTGCTGGTGTGTTCCATTTTTTGTCATA